>NC_040036.1:44072436-44134728 GCF_003713205.1 Coffea eugenioides | reverse complement strand
TTCTCTCCTCAATATTTCGGCTAGCTTAAGGAAGAAATGAAGATGATCTTGGTCAAATTTGATGTTTAGTAAATGTAAAGAAAGTTTGGTCAAAGTCCACACCCAATAGGTTCATGACACTTGGCTCCTTTAATGTTTAACCTTATCTTCTTGTCTCTCCATACTAATTAATCTAGCTAACCTCTAATTGTCTCCTAGCACCTTGTAAAATAATATCACTTAATACAAAACTCCAACAAGTTGTCAAAAATATATCGCATTTACTGCACTAGCGGGTCCCACGTCCATACTACATTTCAAATTTAACATGGACTAACTTGTATAAAGGAAATGATTTGAAAACTATATTCCCTTATAAAAATGTATAGGAAATTAATATATTGAAGAAAGGTATAAAATTATAGACAAGGAAACAAAATAATGTCTAGAAAAAATATAAAAGTTTTCGGATTCTCACACTCATTCTTTCGGGGCGTCACAGACTCCCCTCCTTAAAAGAATGTCGTCCTCGACATTCCAACTTGCACTAATCAGATCAGAATAGCTCTCGAAAGTCGGTCACGTACTAAAAATTACTCTAATCTCACTTATCACAATCAAGTACTAAGAAGCACCCCAATCTAGCTTATCAAATAGTCATGATCCAATAGATAGTTGATCGAGTAACTAGATAAAACATGCAAAAGGCTCGAAGTTGGACTTGAAGTCCTAGATATTCGGAAAATTCAGGACATGGTTTAATCTCAAATCGAAATTTCTCAAGTCGGAAATTTTCCCTTGGCGGTGCTGGACAACACAACAATCTAGTACAACGGCTATACTTCGCCAAAGAGTCTCAGTTCAAAATTTCATCCTTGGTGGTGCTTGATAACACAACAAGTTAGCATAACGGCTAAACTTCACCAGAGGATCTTAGCTCAAGAAATTGGCCCTGGTGGTGCTTGAAAACACAACAAATTAGCACAACAGCTAAACTTCACCAGAGAGCCTCAAGTCAAAGTTTCATCCCTGATGGTGCTTGATAACACAACAGGCATGCCTCGCCAAAGGAATGGCGGTGCTTGATAACACACCAGGCAATACCTCATCAGAGAGGTTCAGTTCAAGAATTTCAATCCCTGGTGGTGCTTGAAAACACAACAGGTATGCCTCGCCAGAAAAATGGCGGTGCTTGAAAACACACCAGGCAATGCCTCACCAGAGAGGTTCAGTTCAACCGCTACAGAAGAAGTAGTAGCCGGTCTACAACCACACAAGTACGAAAAGTTCAGACAGCAGAGTCAAAAGTAGGGTCAAGTATATATATATAGGTTCAAAAACAGGGCCGAATATTTTAGGTTTAAGGTGCACGAATACGAAGAAGAACTCACTCGCCTAACTTATGCCCAGCAATTCACATTCTCAAGCAATCACAGAATTCAAATCCACCTACAGGTCATATATGAACCAAGCTACTTGCTCAAGCGTGAAAGAGATACCCTATGTTCAGTCAAGTCAGGTCTATCAAGTGTACGTAAGAGTACACTAGCCAAAACAGATTCAAGTCCTAAATGAGCTCAGTCTAGTCGGTCTCAGACAGTTCAAGCATTTCAAATCCCAATGCTTACAAATTGGGTAGTGTACCTTAATCAAACAAGAAGACTAGAAGGAGGGTGCAAAACTAAAAGTTTTTCCAACAAATCCGATCACCACCACAATGTATCAAAACCCTAGCCAAAATCTTATCGGATGGATCCAAGATAGCAGTCATCATTTCAATGTCCTCAACTAGATTAATCCATTATACACTAGTAGATATAATCTTCTGGTTTATTTTTTATTCATATTCCGTACTAGGGTCTCCTTAAATTATATAAGACTATTCATCAATTTTTCTCATGAGGACGGGGTTGTCTAAGCCCTCGGCCACGACCCCTTTTTTTCCCATTCCTGCTGCCATACTTAATAGAAGTCCATAAGCGCCAGAAAAGCAATAATTAAGCATAAAAGAACTTAATGCCTATACAAGTTGCAAAAATATGTAGAATCAGGACATGATTCTTTACATGTATCAAAAGTTATAGCGCGAGTTAAGAAGTCACAAAACAAGCCCAATATGTCAACTACTGCATATAGGCAATTAAGTGCCACAAAATGTAGAAGTATATGCAAGCAAGATACAAAAGGCCTCACGGCGTGCATCACCCTTCCTAAGTCCTTAGTTAAACCAAAGGGTCCAAATATCACAAATTTTCAATCAGATCACATGCCTTTACGAAATTAGATCCAATCAAACCATAACACAAACTGAATCCAATGGTTATCCATTCAAAGTTCAAAATCTTCAATAAGCAAGCCACCAACCAGAGCACCACCATCTCCAAGTATAACCAGGCTTAGGGTTTTATAAGTAAAGCCTCAAGCTCCAAGTTCCAACCCAAGAAATAAGTACAACCTACTAACTTACGTGTCAAATGGAAACCAAATCAATTCACACTAACTTCATGCTCTTGAATGCAGTTACTCTATATCTCAAAGTTCCCTCAGTCCGTGCACCTAAAGATAGGTTCACTCTTCTTGAAAACCAAGAATTTTAAAACGTAAGAAGAGTATTTAAAGTAACAAAAATCTTATCAAGTTCAAGATTTACATTATAACAACAACAGTTCGCCATTCTTCCGAAAACTCAAGATTTCTTTCTCTTTTTTTTCGTGTAAAGCATATACAAATTCAAGTGTGAGAATACACCAGTATACAATCAAGGGGAAAAAACCTAGTTTAGAAAATTTCAACCTTGTATCAGCCCAACATATCAAATTGAGATTCAAGTAAAATTCACATATTACCAAAATCGGAAAATTACACATGCTTAAAGCATATATATATTATTTCCAATCATCGTTTGAAAATAAAACTAGGACATCCTAGTTTTCTTTAGAATCTCAAAGCAGAAATTCTCTAGGAGATAAATAGGCGAGAAAATGCATTTTATTCCTTTGATACTCTTTTATCTTGGTTCAAAATCATCATACATAGAGTTTGACCATCAATTCTCGGTCTCTTATCCTCCATAGCCAGTACTAATAATTACCTCAATTCTTTCCAGACTTACTAGTATAATGATAATTCAAATTCGTCCAATCTTTCACTACTAATCTCTTATCTCATATTTTCCTTCATTATAACATCACCGACTTCCTAAATTTTTATTTCTACAAGTCCCAAGTAAGAAACTCTCAGATAATCAATTTCTTTAACCCCTAGGATACATTTGATCCTCGTTCACATATTGTTTCAAATTAATCCCACAGTCAGACATCCTAAACTTTAAGCCTAGGATACACTACAGAGATCTAAAGCCTAAACTCTGATACCAACTGTGACGGCCCCACCTCCTCCTAAGGCGAACCAAAGGGTTTAGCGGACCGCCTGCCCAACTCTCGCCGGGACTCGCTCACTTACTACATTCCTCAAGTAAATTACAAGGCACAACTCAAACAATACATCAAATTCTCCAAAAAATTACATATCATAAGCGAAGAGGAAACTAATTCTAAATACAACCAATTCAATTCCAAATATTTATACAGGCCCACAATTACACAAGGTGAATGATCACATCCAATAACCTGTGGTACAATCTCAATAATAAACGAAATAACATTTTTCCCCAAGTTCCACAAATATATAAACCACAACTGAATCAAAAGCGAAATATACATGAAATAATCTTCCAGATACGTTAACAACTTATTACACGTGCTTCCTTTGCCTCGATCCCTATGGGGAGAAGAAAATATTTGGGGGTGAGCTAGAAGTTCAACGAGTGTCCAGTAAAATCAACAATCAAGTATATTTCACAATAAAGCATTTAGATGATGTCATGATGCAGTAATCAAATGTACATTTATTGCTCGTGTGAGCCAGTGAAGTTCTTGTACTTAAATATCCAACACTCATTTAGATCAAGTAACAGATAAATAGAAATAAGGAGCCATTGTGCTCCAAAAGAATGTGTAAACAGTAGTGGAGACGTTGGTTCTAAGCACAAGATTTTCCCAAGAACTCATTGGAGCCAAATTATGTCATGGCACACACACATACACAAATGATATGCAAGTCAAACAACCAATGCAAGCAATTGAGTAACCAGTGCAAGAATTAGCAAGAATTAGTTCAAAAGTAACTTTGGAAGTAGTTGAGGGATCACTCACCAGTTCCAGTATAGATACTTCAAAAGTTTTTTTACCCAAAGTGGCTTTAATCGCCGAGAAATCCTAAATAATTAAGATAAAACAATTATAGCTCGCACATCCACAAACCCAGTAAATGGAATGCATAAATGAGGCTTGACTACATGTCGTACGCCTTTCCAGGTTATAGTACGAGTACAAAAGAATAAAATATATGACTTTTGAGTAAAAAGATAACAGTTGGTCCTAGGGTTACAAACAACCCCAAAACCCCTCATTTTTTTACTGAGATCAACTCAATTTGAAGGAATCACATAACCCTAAAATTTTGGACAGCATGCCCTCTGGTATTTTGCTATATTCCAGCCATTTATGGCTTCATTTTTTTCCTCAACTCAGTCCAATCAACAACACATAATAAATCTCAATACAATAGCCCTTCAACTAGGCTCAAGTTCATCCAAATACAAAGCAAGTCTAGAAATGCAACTGGAAATCAAGTTTTAAGGACAAAAGCTAAATCGCAGGTTTGACGTCCCTTAATTTATCAATCACAACCGAAAGGTACGCTTATTGGATTGAAACGAATCTTATGGCGTTTCGAAGCCAAGACATAACCCTACATTTCTTATGAAGACCTCCAAAGCCAAATCATGCATTTTCAGAGTCAAAAATGGAAAACTCCACAAAAATAGAAATCTGGGCGCGAAACAGGGCTCATGGGTAGTCAAGGGTATTTCAGTCATTTCACATGTTACAGTACTCCGATTGAGCTGAAAGTTTACAGGTAGCTAGATAACTGAATTACCAACAACTTTCATGTTTTGGGCAAAGGCTGATTGGGCCTCAATCATGGCCTAACAGGTTCGGGCAGAACAGGGTAGGATGCAACCCTAAACTGGAAATTCCGCATAATCTTTGAAATTTTCCGCAACCAATCATATCCAACATATACCAATCTCCATTTTACACTATAACAGGCCATCAATCCATGACTAAACAATAATTATCATATATTAATCAAAAAAATCATCAATAAATCAAAAATCCATCAAAACTCCACTTTCAAACGTAAAACCTAACACAAATCAACATATTTAGCCACATAAGCCACTAATTTGACATTAGCATGAACAAAGAGGAAGTTTGTAAGCAAAGTACCTTAACACCTCAAGAAAGATGATAACTTAGGGTTTTTCTTTCACAAATCCCTCCACTAGAAGCTTTAATCCTCCTTATTAAGCAACTTTGATGGAGTAATCTACAATTTCAACGGTTGGAAATCAAGATTTGGGCTTGGATTTGAAGAAATAAGATGAAGTTTCCTCTCTTTTCTCTCCTCAATATTTCGGCCAGTTTAAGGAAGAAATGAAGATGATCTTGGTCAAATTTGATGTTTAGTAAAGGTAAAGAAAGTTTGGTCAAAGTCCACACCCAATAGGTTCATGACACTTGGCTCCTTTAATGTTTAAACTTATCTTCTTGTCTCTCCATACTAATTAATCTAGCTAACTGTCGCGCTCCCTTTTTAATAAAATAAAGTAGTTTAGGAAAAAGAATTTTTGATTGATTTTTGATTGGAAAATGAATGTTTGATTTAAAAGAAAATGGGCTTAAATGGGTTTTGTAAATGCGACGATTTGACCCAAAATAATAGTTTAAAAGGGTTTTGAATAAAAATTGGAGTCGCCACTTGGTATTGAGTTAAGGTGTACCAAGTCACCTAAAAAATAATTTTTTGCGTAAAATTATAGAAAACCCTTTTAAACGACTCTTAAGTCTACAAAAATCAGAGAAAATGTTCGGGAGTCACATTTGATGAGAGGGAAGGCAAGGACGAGGTCCAACGCACCCTCTCAACCTAGCCAAGGCTAGTTGCGCGATTTAGTCAAAGATTTTCTTATTTTAACCTAACGATTTATCACATTTGGATGTACTATATGAATGCAAACCCTAGATCTAGGGGCATCGGGGGTCGAAATTTCTCTTCAAGGCTTGAATGGTGCCAATCACATTAATTGTGACGCCCAATAGTGAGTCTTTGGAGAAGTCACAAATAATGCAAAAAATATGAGACTCCAAGAAAAGAAAAAGGATAAAATAATTATAGAAATATACATGTCTTAAAGGAGTGCATCATGTCGGGTGCGGGGGACTAAGATTCGTGACTCAATTTTCCCTTTAATAGAGGGAATACGAGCGTGCTAAGGCTAGAAAAGCCAAACTCGTCCATATCCCATACTCAAGGGGCATTCCCTAATCTAATCAAGCAAATGCACTACCCTAATCCTATTTCTGGAATGAAATGCAATTCTAATGTTATGTATCATACATAGGGGGTATATATAGGGAAATTAGGGAAAAGGGCTATAGTACAAGGGGTATATCATACAAAATGATTAAAGACCCTAGAAAGTGAAAAATATGCATGAGATGAAGTGATTTTATCATACAATCATGATCTAACGCGCGAAGGGGTCCTAAGGGTCTAGCGTTGGACTAGCTCATGTTTCTACTTTTTCACTAGCATTGGACTAGTGAGAAATCGATCAAAGAAAATCACAGCCAGCGTTGGACTAGTGTGGTAATGACATGCATTTATTACAACCAAATAAATCGTGTAAGACCTAATAAAAGCATATAAACAAATAAATCACATATAGCACATAACACACGAGCATGATATCTAGATGCAAGACCCTAAGAAAGCGGTAACACATAGCACATAGACATGCAAAACACACATAAGGCAAGTAAAACAAATAAAGCCCTAACTATTACATTCGGGAGAAGCCTACTACAATCTAAGAGGGGAAATGAAAATAAATAAAATAAAATAAACCTAACTATTACAACTTGGCATTTAAATGCCTTTTAAATAACCAAAATGAAGCTAAAATAAATATACGAAATTAAGACGACTAAAGCGAATAAATAAATAAAATGAAAATATTCAAAAGGCATGCAATTAAACACATAAATCGCATAAGTACACATAGGGTCAAATAAAGTAAAAATAAGGGATAGAGTGTACCTCCCTTGAGTTGGGGCCCTAATGGAGTGAAATTACTTATTTACCCTCCAAAAACAAAGAAAAGGTCAAGGCATCACTTTAATTAACAAATAATCACTTTATTCATTAATTGCTTAAAAAAAAAAAACAGGAAATTGAATCACTCAAAGTATCACGTTCAAGAAATTTTGATTGCAAAAATTAAAGAATTTTGAGGGGTCTATTTATTATCATTACAAGAATTAAGGGTGTAAAAGGAAATAAATTAAAATTAGAAACCTAAGGTGAAACCTACCAATCGAATGATAAAATTCATAAGAAATGAATAAAAACCCCATTTTTACAATTAAACGACAAAAATTCAAACATTCCACTAAAAATTCAAATCAAAGCTATAAATTCATAAATAGTTATTAAACCTACAAATTCATCCTAAAACTCCTTAAGAAGCTATCCAAAAACAAGTTAAAACATATTAAAGAGAAAATGGCATATTAAGAGGACAAAATTGATTAAGTTATCCAATGAATTGGGCCATAGTAGCGTTAGACAGAAGCTAAGGGGTTAAAGTGCAACTTTCAAAAACTATTTCATGCAAACTTCATGCAAATGTTGCAAAGAAAGCTTCTGCAACCGAAAGCTTGCTGCATTTTCTTTGACAAAAGCATATTTCTGGTCCAAATGCATGACTTTGATCTAAACTTTTTCACCAAACATCAAAACTCTAAACTAAGCAACCAAATACCATTGTCTACTTCACCGAAATCAACAAGGAAACTGAACATAAAATCAGCAAAAGAAGATGAACTTGAAGCAGCGAAGGTTTTACTCATTTGCAAAACAATGTCTATGTTATGGCCTGCTGTTATACCACACTTTGCTGCAATAAATTGCAGCAGACGCATACTATGGCATCACCATCCAATAACAAACAGACCCAAAAGAACAATCAGACCAAACTAGAACCTCAGCTTCCCAAAATCCAGTTTCGTCAACATCGCTGCAATAGATTGGCCTTGTTGCAGCCTGATGCTACATCGCAAATTGCTACTTTAAAATGCAGGCAGGCATAGACATGGCATCATCATCACACAGCAAGCAAAAGCAAAAGAAATCCTAAGCCCAGCCAGAACTTCAGCAATCCAAACAAGCAAAAATTCAATCCCAGAATCGTAATCTTCTTTGCAGAACAAAAACACGCAAGACATTGGCTGAATTCAACTCTGGTAAACCAGATTTCCAGGACAAAACACACGATTTGGGACAAAAATTTTCCACCAGACATTAGCCATCGAATTTCATTTTCTCAGGGCAAGCTTGAACAAAGAATTATGCAACAAAAAAACAATCCATTGGGCTACCATAGGAAACAAAACAGCAAAACAGGATAATGGACAAAGTGCAGCACGATCGTTGACATATTTAGGGAAGATCTGGACTTGTGTGAGAGATATAAGGCAAAAGGGATTACCTTTGGCACCTTATGGAGTCCAGTGAACAAAGAAGGATAAAAAAGATTGCCTCCAGATACCAAAATTGAAGATGCAAATTTCTGGTGAAGAATTTTCGAGGGCGTAGGCAGTTGGCTGCTTAGTTCCACCAAAGGACATGGGTACAGACCCCTTGAACACAATCATAACATAAGCCTCAGGCTTGCGGACGAGTTTGGCAACAGTAGAGGCGGCCTCAGACAGAATGGTGGAGGTGTCAACGCCCTCCAGCTTGATGTTTGTGGACAGGTTCAAGCACGGCTTTTTCCTCTTCTCTGCGACCGCTCCCTGCTGCGATTTCAACCACAGAAACCCTCCGTCCCCTCGCTCTCTCCCTTTTTCCAGATTTTCCAAGCCCTTTTCTTCCTACAGCCGGCCAACCCCAGCTCTCTCTCGCTCTCTTAGTTTCTTTCTTTCTCTATCAAAACCTAGCCGCTGTTTACTCTATTCCCTCAACCTCCCAGCCGTCACTAGCCTCCCTTTCTTTCTTTCCGTCCGTTTTCTTTTTATAGGGGAACCCCAGGTCCCTAAAACCCTCAAAGTTCATCCTGATGGCTCTAAATGATTCCAGCACCCAGCCCCCCTCCTAGCCATTGATCATGGTTTTGAATTGGAGCCCTTAGATGGAACTAGATGGCCTGTACTTACCTCATTTTAACGGAGCCAGAAAATGCAGTAATGAAGATAGACCAAATGCCAGAAACCGCAGAAACTATCTTGTTTTTGTTTTTTTTTTTGTTTTCATCATTCATTTTTTTCTTTTTTTCTAACAAATAAAGCAGTAAAAATAAGATTCAAACAAATGAAATGCCCTGAAAATTTAATTTTGACTGATGATTTTTTTTTCTTCTCTTTTTTCTCTCTTTTTTCTGAAATTTAGTATGAAGACAAAAAATAAAAAAATAAAAAAATAAAAAAATAAAATAAAATAAATTAGAAAAATAAAATAAAATAAAAACCCTAGAATTGAAACAAATAAAGCTATTAAATTAATTAAACAAATAAGGTTAAAAAATCCAAAATTTGGTGTCTACAGTTTGTCCCTCTTTGTCTGAGTTTCGAAGAAACTTGAGACAAAGACGTAGACACCAAATATTTACCTGTGTCATTCGGCTGCCACTTATTCGAACGACTGCCGTTTTTGAAATGAGGACTGACCTCTCTAACAAATTTTCAAAATGGGACTGACCCAGGCGAGAATTTTAAAACAGGACTGACCCGAATCAAAACTTAAAATGGGATTGACCCAAACAAAATTTAAGACGGGACTGACCCGAACGAAAAATTCAAAATAAGACTGACCAAAACAGGAAATTTAAAACAGGACTGACTCGAACAAGAAATTTAAAAGGGGACTGACCCCAACAAGAAATTAATCATGGGACTGGCTCGAACGAGAAATTAATCATGGGACTGACTCGAATTAGGAATTAAACATGGGATTGACTCGAACAAAATTTAAAATCATGGAACTGACTCGAACGAGGAATTTAATCATGGGACTGACCCGAACGAAAATTTAAATATGGGACTGACCCGAACAAGAAATTTAAATCATGGGACTGACCCGAACAAAAATTTAAATGGGATTGACCCGAACAGACCATTTAAACATGGGACTGACTCGAACAGGAAATTTAAAAGGGGACTGACCCCAACCGGAATTTAAATCGGGATGACCCGAAGAGGAAATTTAAAAGGGGACCGACCCCAACAGGAATTTAAATTGGGATTGACCCGAAGGGGACTGACCCCAACTTGAAATTTAAATCGGGACTGACCCGAAGGGGACTGACCCCAACATGAAATTTAAATCGGGACTGACCCGAAGGGGACTTTGTCCTCATTTTTAGGACAAATGTCTCTTCTCACTCCAATTGACCAAATTTGTTAAAATTATTTTTCACTCAATAAGTTGGTCGGATTCATCAGGTGTTGTATAGTGCCTACCCTAGAGGATTGCATTTTTTATGCTAGGCCTACCCTTGGCATAAAAGGGCTCCCCCATAGGACATGCATACCGATTTTATAGTCTTACTTACTAATTCAGGGTATTTTTCTTTTATTTTCTCCCCTCCCATGCATTCATAAAAAATGTTTCAATAAGGCGAAAATATTTTTCTATATCTGATAACAATTTTGATCTAATAAAATTTGAAAAATAACAAGTATTACTTGATTCTTGGGTAGACTTTGCAATAGAAACATGAGGGATCTATTTGGAAGCATTAGGCTAAAGCATCTAAGAGACTTCATAATTGTTTGTTAAGAAAAATTTTGCTTATTTGATTTGTTAATACATTTTTGTTTCAAAAGAATAGGAGACAAAAAGTGTGTATATGTGGAGCTCTGTAGAGATTTTTCTTTTCTCGTTTGTATTATAATTGAACAAGAAATTTTGTTTTAAACTTTCTCCGCAATAAAGTTTTATTTAGACAATTATTGTATATACTCATGTACATTTCATTCTTTATTTTGCTCATTAGAGATTTCATGATGAATTTTAAGGAATAAGACTAAATTGAGATTTTTTCAACCTCTTGCCTGAAAACTCACAAATGTATACACCGATTGGTGATCCGAGTTATGCAATAAGAGTGCTCAGAATTAAAAGAGGTCACTCAAAAGACCCAATACGATACCTTTTTCTCCTTCACTGTACAATTCATATTTTGCCTACTTCTATTAGCCCCCCAATAAATCAGTCACATTGATTGATAAATTGCAAATTGGGACAATCTTTGTTTAAAAGTGTCCACTGTGTCTAATCCGGTTCAATTCACATCTAAGTGAAAGCAAAAATGTACATTATTCTTGTTTGTTTTGAAAATTTGGAATGACACTTCAAGCGTTCGTTTTCTATCTATACAGATTTTATCATTTACTCTCCCATTTGAGCCTTTAAAAAATCAATGAATAAAGAAGAATAATTTCGTTTCAAATAAGAGCCTTAATGATCATGACCCTACATTGGAAAATTTTCAAATATCAAAAAGGGAGTGGATTCTCAACGAGCAATTCGTTTACTTTGGTTGTCATAAGGCGTAAGAATGATACTTTGGCCATCGTTCCTACAACCTAAACACTGATTACCCCTTGCATCCTCATTTGAGCCAAAATAGGTGGTTCTTTTCGAATGCACTTAAGATCGCACCCCACACCGGGGAAGGAGATTGAATAATTTTTCAAGAAAAAGAGAGAAAGGAAAAAAATGCTAAAATTAAAAAGAAGAAGAAGAGAGAGAACTACAACTTGGGGAAATTTGGTTCTATCTGGGTTTCAATTTTGAAAGGAAGGAAAAGAAAAAGGAAGAGTTTTGTCCGACGAACCACTTATGGATGAGTAAGAGTCTTCCTCAGTCAATTAATTCAGATACATGCAAGAAATTTCACATTAATGAAAGTTTCCTTTCAGGGTCAATGTGAGGAATGGAATGAAAGTCAGGCCGTCTTCCTTTCTAATCAAAACATTTTATCCCTAGTTATCCCTTTTAAACTTTCAGAATAAACTATTTCATTTGGCAACCCCTGAGAATCGCAAACCCCACATTGGGGTAAATTGAGTTTTAAAAAAAAGGAAAAAAGAAAAACCCCCCAAACTAGGGCAAATTTAATTTTTGAAGGAAGGCCAAAAGAAAATGAAAGAAAAGAAAACCTCGGTGAATGAAACGACCGAAGGCCAGAAAAGAAAAGAAAGAAAAGAAAAGAAAAAGGAGGAAAATGAAAGAAAAAGCCTCAATGGAGAATGAAATGGGCAAGTTTTGATTTAACCCTAAAATAGGGTTGGCGCAACAATGCGATCTCAGATTACTTTAACCATTTTTGAAATCTGCCTTCAAGCCTTAACTTTTCTAAACACCCCACCAGACCCCATTACAAAAGCCGAAAGTCCTAACTTCTGTTCTTTGCAATGGCCCTGTTAAGAAAATTTCTGATACCAGAAAATTTTAGCTGTATTTCTAAATTGCTTGGGTATGGGGATGACACTACTCACCATGTGAAAACCCACCAGGTCGAGAAAAAGGAAAAAGAAGCAAAAAGCAAAGCAAGAAAAGTAAATGCAAGAAAAATGCAAAAAAAATTCGACACTGAAGTCCCTGGTGAATGATGAGAAAATGCAAACAAAGTCCGAGATCTTTGAGTACGAAATAAGAGCAATTTTGGGAAGAAATGCGATCTTCAGTGCAATGTCCTTGAAAGTCTTATTCTTTAACTATCGTTTTCAAGCCACATTACAAGCTCATAAAGTCCATCGCTGACTTATCCTTCATGACAACCCAAAGTGAGGATTATGCTCATAAGAAATCCATCAATCATTTGTGATCATAAGGGTATAACCAGTTTTCACGTGTTTAACTATCGTTTCTACCCATATGTTGCAAGCTTATAAAGCTTATATGTTGACTAAGTTTTCTTAAGAAAAAAGGGTGACAAACTCTTTACTTTCACTAAGATGTGATGTTGAATGGATTACATACAATTTTAGGGCACAAGAATAAGACAAATCTTGACTTCTCATTTTCCTTAGCCACCTCAAAATCAGAAATAAGATCACTTGATTGGTCCTGAAAGACGAGCTAACAAGAAGTGGTGACCCATTACTCTAAGCATCGATGCTAAGATGAGGAAGAAATCTTCTGTAATTTGGTATTATTTTGAGAAATTCATCATGAAATTTTCTGTTAGGAAACATAGTTTCTTACTTTGTTTAAATAAATGGAGAGTCATCCAAACAAATTTTTGCAATTAAATGGGCCCACACTGGGGCAAATTTTTATTGTGAGATTTCATAAAATAAGCCCACACTAGGGCAAAATTTTCAATACATCCGGAAATTTCGTCCAAGAGTCAAATAATATACTTTCGAATCAATCACGCTGCTCTTTTCATGAGTAGTAAGTGCATCAATTTAAGTACATGTTGTACTTTGGTAAGCCCCCCTGTGCAGGTATTCATGGCTCAAAGTGATGGAGAAACATCAATTGAGGTGGAAGGCCGATGCCGGAAAAGAAAAGGAAGAAGAAAGAAGAAGGGCCCACGCTGAGGATTGCGTCTTATCCCACTGACATTAACAAAAATCCCGTTGGGCCTGGACTTGGTGCCGCCAACATCACAAAGTTCACGTTGGGCCTGGATTTTGTACTGCCAACATCACAAAGATCACGTTAGGCCAGGATTTTGTGCCGCCAACATCACAAAAATCACGTTGGGCCTGGATTTTGTGCTGCCAACATCACAAAGTTCACGTTGGGCTTGAATTTTGTACCACCAACTAAGGCAGGCTCGGGTTTAATCCCACTGACCAATGCGTCACACTGGGGCAAATTTTTGGATAATTTTCCAAGCAAGTCTTATACAGTTTCTTCATACATACCAGCATTTCATTTACACTGCCACTAGCCGTTGGGTCAGTCCCACTAGTGAGCATTTCTTTTCTACTGCCACTAGCCGTGGGTCAGTCCCACTAGTGAGCCTTTCATTTACATTGTCACTAGCCGTTGGGTCAGTCCCACTAGTGCGCCTTTCATTTTGCACCGCCACTAGCCGTGGGTCAGTCCCACTAGTGTGCGTTCCATGATTAAATTTTCTGTTCGGGTCAGTCCCAATTTTAAATTTCTGTTCGGGTCAGGCCCGATTTAAATTCCTGTTGAGGTCAGTCCCCTTTTAAATTTCCTGTTGGGGTCAGTCCCCTTTTAAATTTCTTGTTCGGGTCAGTCCCGGTTTAAATTTTCTGTTCGGGTCAGTCCCGATTTCAATTCCTGTTAGGGTCAGTCCCCTTTTAAATTTCCTATTCGGGCCAGTCCCATGTTTAAATTGTTTGTTCGGGTCAGTCCCGATTTAATTTCATGTTGGGGTCAGTCCCCTTCGGGTCAGTCCCGATTTAAATTTCCTGTTGGGGTCAGTCCCCTTTTAAATTTCTTGTTCAGGTCAGTCCCGGTTTAAATTTTCTATTCGGGTCAGTCCCGATTTAATTTCATGTTGGGGTCAGTCCCCTTCGGGTCAGTCCCGATTTAAATTTCCTGTTGGGGCCAGTCCCCTTTTAAATTTCTTGTTCGGGTCAGTCCCGGTTTAAATTTTCTGTTGGGGTCAGTCTCGATTTAAATTCCTGTTGGGGTCAGTCCCCTTTTAAATTTCCTGTTCGGGCCAATCCCATGTTTAAATTGTCTTTTCGGGTCAGTCCCATTTTAAAATTATTTTTTAAAGAGGTCAGTCCTCATTTCAAAAGCGTCAGTCGCTCGAGTAGTTTGCAGCCGAATAACCACAGGTGAATTTTTGGTGTCTACTTCTTTGTCTCAAATTTTTCCAAAACTCAGACAAAGAGGGGCAAACTGTAGACACCAAAATTTTAGCCTTTCTTTTTATTTATTCTATGTGATTTTTGTTTATTTATTTATTTTATTTTTATTATTATTTCTTTGCTTAATTTATCTCATTCTCATTTTTGTTAAGAAAATTGTTTTTGTTAATTAATCCACTGAAAAACAAGGAAAATCATCAATCAAACACAAAATTTTTTTTTTTGAGTTTTACTTTATCTTTTATTCCTGGTTTCGCTCATTTTATTTGATTTTACTTAAAATGTTATTTTTGTTTATGTTATTTTCATTTTTATTAAGTAATTGATTAAAAAAAAAGAAGAAGAAAAATTGTTCACAAAATTTCCTTTATTTTATTTTCAGTTCAATCTTTTAGCATTTATTTATTTTTGTTTTATTTTTATTGAAATTTCATTATTTATTAAAAAAAAGAAAAAAAAGAGAAAAAGCCATGCAATGCAGCGGATTTACAGAGTCATGAAGGATACCATTTTCCACGGATGTTTTTAGCTTTTCTCTCTTCCAAACATTCGGCCACCTCATCCCCTTGGATTCTTATCAAAGACCTTCCGGACACAATAGCCATCGGATGGCCAAGGGAGAAGGGTTGAGCTGAGGTTTGCTGGTGACCATTGAAATGAAGGTTTAGGGTCTTCCACTTGATATAAAAAGGCTGGGAAAAGAAACGCAGCCAAGGGGGCAAGTATGTGACGGCGGGGTGCTGAGGAAAAACCAGAGGAGAGGGCAGAAATAGAAAAAGGGCTTCGGCTGAAAGGAAAAGAAAAGCCCGAGAGGAAGAGAGGTTGAGAGGAGGTTTGAGCAAGCGAGGGAGAGAAGAAGGGTTTTCGGGTGAGAGGTTTTGGACGGCTGAAGAAAGAAAACAGAGAGAGGTGACGGCTGAGAGAGGGCTAATAAAAAAGATGAGTGGGCGGCTGGAGAGAAAACTAAGGGAGAGCGAGAAGGGACTGGGGTTCGACGGGGTTTGAGAGGACAACCACAGGAAAGCAAAAAAGAGGCGGCGGACGGTGGGTAAAGAAAATAGAGCGAGGAAAAGGAAACAAAAGATTGAGGGAGGCGTTCGGCTGAACAAAAGAGAGAAAACCAAGAAAGCTTCGTGAAAGGAGGAGGAACCAGATTGAAGCTTCAAGTTGCGGCGTGTCAAATCTCAAGAGAAAATCTCGCAGCTTTCTACCAGTAGCTTGTTTGCGTTTGAATCTGCTCATCTTACTAGAGGTAATCTCCGAACTCTCTTCTGTCATACAAGTTCTGGTTTTAGGACATATATTTTTTCTCTTTCTTTCGCTCTCGGCATTTCGTGTTCGTCTTATCTTGCATTAGAGTGTAGCACTCGATCTATTTGACATCGGGGGTTGAATGAGGGTTTGTTTTGATTCGAAAGATTGCTGCTTTGGGGGATTTTGTTAGTCACATATGCCCAGAATGCCATGTTTGTGAAGTTGTAGAAATTTTTCCAGATTTTCGCACATTCCTTCTCTCGGATTTGTTGTTATGTTTGAACACAAGACTTTGTGGCTGAAAAATGAAACGATTACTGGATAATCCTGTATTCCTGTTGTGTTGATCCAAGTTTGTTGGTTTGGCCATTAGTTATCTTTGGATTGCACTCAAGAAGCCAGCGAGAGAGAAGAGAGTTTTGATAATAAAATGCACGAACTGTCAAATGTTTTGTTGTATTTCTTGTGTTTCCCCGTTTTTTTTGGCCTGATTTCTCTAGGTTGATGGATGAGTGGAGATGTGTGTGAGTTAGGTGGATGAACAATGAGTTTTTTTTTGTACATTCTTCGGCACTTCATTTGCGTGAATTAGAGCTGCATAATATTGCAACAGAAAATTGCAGGAAGCCTCTTTAGCTGCTGCATTTTCCTTAGCAGAAAGCTGTGCCTGAATTCTTGTTTGCATGAAGATCCTCAGTGTTTCTGATTTTGTCATTCCCTTGCATGCATGATAAGAACTTGAGGTTGGTTTTCGGTATGAGAGGCTTGAGCGAATCTGCCGTGCGAAATGCTGAAGTTTAAAACCATCTTCACATGAAAGTTCTTTGGTATTGGTTTAATTTCCTAATCCTTGCTTGTTTGAATGTTTAAGTTATGTGTCTTAGTGCTTGGTTCAAGGTTTGGAGGTTTGGTTTAAAAGGTTTTTGATCAAACTTGATGTTCAAATCTGAAGTATCCACTGGAAACAAGGTTGCAGCAGATTTCTTGTTTATAGAAAGCTTCTCCAGGCCTTTTGCATGAAGTTTTTGTTTCATTATTTGCATGATCTCTTTCTATGATTTTGCTGGTTGGGATGTCAAGATCATGTTTTGTTTAAAGTATGAGATCAAATTTGAATTTGGTATTTGAAAGTGGAATGAAGGTGCAGCAGTTGGTTTTTGCATGATTTCTTTATATTGTTTGTTCACGTTAACTTGCATGAAGTTTTGCATGAAATCTTCCAAGAATTGCACTTTGGCCCCTCAGGTCTCCATTTGTTTCACTTTGGCCCAGAAACTTTGGAAAATTTAGTCAATCTCATCCATTTCAAATGCTAACTTTCCTTGCTATGATCTAATGAGTTTCTTGGGTAGAATATGCATGAGTTTGGAGAGGAATTTGAAGGTTTCAAGAACCTTTTTCTAGATTTATAGTTTAATTTGTTTTTTGAATTTTGGCATGATGGCAAATAGTTTTTCATCCGTTCTTTGTGAATTTTCGTCATTTTGGGTTGGATAAGTTTCATTTTAAGTCTTTAATTGTAAATTATTTCACTTGTTAACCCCTAAGCTTCCTTTCATCTTACCATGGCCTAAGCAAATTGAAAATCCACCAAATTGACCCCTCAAACTTTCCTTTTCCTTTTAATTGGGTCTTCATTTGGTAAACATAGGCCGTTTAATTATTTAAAGGCTTCCGATGGTTCAATTTCATATTTATGTGGTTATCTATGATGCCTTGACCTTTTCTTTGTTTTTGGAGGGTAAATAAGTAATCTCACTCCATTAGGGCTCCAACTTCAGGGAGGTACACTTTACCCCTTATTTCTCATTTTATTTGACCCTACGTGCTTTATGTGACTTTATGTGTTTAATTGCGTGCCTTGTGAATGCTTTTATTTATTTGCTTTATTTGTTCTAATTGTGTATATTTATTTTAATTTAATCTGTAATTATTTGGCAAGGCAATTAGATGCCACAATTGTAATAGTTAGGTGTTTCTTTTAATTATTTATTTATTTTATTTCCCCTTTTAGATTGTAGTAGGGCTGCCCCCTCAAATGTAATAGTTAGGGCTTGTTTGCTTTGTGTGATTTGCATACTTATGTGCTATGTGTTACCGCTTTCTTAGGGTCTTGCATCTAGATATCATGATTATGTGTTATGTGTTTATGTGATATTATGTGGTTACATGTTTTCATTAAGTTTTTACATGATTAATTTAGGTATAATTAATGTGACTCGTTATCACACTAGTCCAACGCTAGTTGTGATCCGTTTCTCGATACCACACTAGTCCAACGCTAGTTGTGGTTCCCATTGCACGATTTTTCACTAGTCCAACACTAGTGAGAAAGTAGAAATAAGGGCTAGTCCAATGCTAGACCCTTAGGAGCCCTTCGAGCGTTAGATCATGATTGTGTGATAAAATCACTTCATTTCATGCATATTTTTCATTTTCTAGGGTCTTCTATCATTTTTTTGCATGTCTCCCTTATACATATACCCCTTACCTCATGTTCCCTATTATATGTATATCCCTTATCCAATATTCCCCTTCTATTTTTATTCCCTATCCCTATATGTGAGACATAACATTAGACTTGCATTTCATTTAAGAATTAGAGATAGGTTAGTACATTTGCTTGATTAGATTAGGAAGATAACCCCTTGAATATGGGATATGGACGAGTTTGGCTTTCTAGCCTTAGCACGCTCGTATTCCCTCTATTAAAGGGAACATTGAAAGTCACGAGTATAAGTCCCCCGCACCCATTATGATGCATTCCTTTAGGTCATACACATTGGTATATTATTATTTTCTTTACTTTTTCTTTCTTTCGAGTCTCATGACTTGCATTACTCGTGACTTCTTCGAAGAGTCTTTATTGGGCATCACAATCAATGTGATTGGTACCAAGTAAGCTTTGAAGAGAAATTCCGTCCCCCCTAGGTCTAGGGTTTGCATCCATATAGTACATCCGAATGTGATAAATCTTTAGGTTAGAAAATAAGAAAATCTTTGACTAAATCGCGCAACTAGCCTTAGCTAGCTTGAAAGGGTGCCTCAGATTTCTATCCTTGCCTTCCCTTTCTTTAAATGTGACTCCCGAACCTTTTTTCTTTGATTTACGTGGACTAGGAGTCGTTTAAAAGGGGTTTTTTTCTACTTTTTCCTTTGAAAAATTCATTTTTAGGTGATTTGGTACACCTTAACTCTATACCAAGTGGCGACTCCGATTTTGTTTTAAAAACCCTTTTTAAACTATAATTTGGGCCCAAATCGTCGCACTTTCAAACCCCATTTAGGCCCTTTTTCTTCATTCATTTTCTTTTAATCAAAATCCTTTTTTCAAATAAAAAATCAAACAAAAATTCACTTTTTAAACCATTTATTTATTTTCAAAAATGGGGCGCGACACTAACCTCTAATTGTCTCCTAGCACCTTGTAAAATAATATCACTTAATACAAAACTCCAACAAGTTGTCAAAAATATATCGCATTTACTGCACTAGCGGGTCCTACGTCCATACTACACTTCAAACTTAACATGGACTAACTTGTATCAAGGAAATAATTTGAAAACTATATTCCCTTAAAAAAATGTATAGGAAATTAATATATTGAAGAAAGGTATAAAATTATAGACATGGAAACAAAATAATGTCTAGAAAATATATAAAAATTTTCGGTTTCTCACACTCATTCTTTTGGGGCGTCACAAAGTCAGTGTGCTTGTTTGCTTCTATCCGCACACGGTTCTGCTTCATTTCCTCTCCACGCGCTCTTCAACACTTTAACGTCTCCGTTTGGACTGTTTGCAACCCAACCCGTGTCGCTCTCTGCCAGCATTCCTACCATAGGCAGGTTCCTACCACAAAGGTTTCCGTATTTTGATCATGTAGAGAGGTCACGGGCAATTCGTCAGAGTTGTGCAACTGGTCAAAATCCTATGAGTGTCCTTTCCAAATAGATGTAGACAACCTGATGAATAACATTCCTGTGAGTAAATTACTATTGTTGTTATGTTTGTTGGCTCAAATTTGTCTCTATACAAATGGTTATTGTGTGTTTTTCTTAATTCAAGTTGTGAGCACCAGTTCTAATGCAAATAAAGCTAGGAAAAATTCATCCAAAAGAGCAACTGTTAGTTCATTATGCTCCTTTGAATTCTCTTTTTTTTTATGTACATCTTTTTGGAATTCTACAATGCTGTTTTCAATTACTATTTACTGATTTATGTAGGGAAGTACCAGTAGGAGATATGCAAGGAAAGCTAGCTCAAAAGACCCAATTAATCTTTGATGCCATTGAGAGGATAAGATAATAACCTCTGCCCCTATTGATCAACCAAATCTGAGATAGATTTTGGGTCTTCACAGTCATCAAGTGGAACATAGCACTCGGAAAAATCAGATGTGTACAACACCCCTCAGAATGAGAGATGTTCACATCGATCTTGGACTCGCAAAATGAAGTTATGTGTGGCTGTTGCACGGGATTAGCTAAGAGCTGTTGTTTTAGTCTCTTAGTTAATGTTCAAGTCCCAGATTATATTTCTTTTTATCTAGTGTAATGTTGAAATTGTCTCAAGTGAATGAACCTCTTGGTTTGTAATGAATTATGGGCAGGATTAAGCAGACTTGTTTTGAACTTCGTAATTGCATCTGGGTAGGAATGATGTAATGTCGACATTTTCATATATGCAAGTCTTTGAAGTTCATTTGAACTCTAGCCATTGTTATGAAAATCTTTTGAATTCTAAAGACTCATTTCTAGGCAATTGCTTGATCTTCCTAGTGTTCTGGTCTACAACACTTTTTTTTTAAAAAAAAAAAATTGTACTTGAGAAAGAGGTGTGAGAAAAAAGAGCAAAAATATGCAATAATTGACTTTACCAGCAATTGGTCATTTATCAGATTGTTTAAGCCACTTCAATTATAAAAAAAAAAAAAGAAGGAAGAAGTACAACTATTGTCTTTTTAAACAGTTTCAGTTACAAAACCACCAGCCAAAGGCTGGTGGTCATGGAGTGGAAAGTCAAAGTTTCAAATCTTGACTCTTACGAATTGTCACAATAAGTGGCTGTTTTAAAAAATCCAAACGGATGCGTAATGTACCCGTCTAGTCTTCTGGTGGTTCAGTTCCTACCTACCTATCCTCTGTATGCCCAACTGGACCTTCCTCTAGATAGATTAGGATAGAATATGATTTAGATAAAAAAATGACAAACGACCAAAAAATAAAATACAGTTTCAGTTATAAACATTGAAAACATTTGCACATCTCGGCGATTATGTTCACGTGCCCCCAGTCCATTACTCAATTGCAAGAAATTTGCCAATTGTCGACCTTCGCTCAAAATTGGATAGATTGATCAGATTTTCTTTCCAAAATAAGGGCATGTTTGAAACCGAGTTTTTTGACCAAGTTTTTTAGCTACTAGTTTTTTAACAACTTTAGTTACAGGAATCCAAAAAAACTTAACAAATTTTTTAACCTACACACTTCAAAATATCTAATACACAAAAAACTTCATCTTTTCTTCTTCTTTCTCCCCCACCCCGATCCACCACACCTTCATCGCCGGCCACCACCTCTGCCGCCGCTTCCAGCGCCGGCCACCTATTCCGACGCCGGCGTTCCCTTTTTTTTTTTCCTTCCTTTCTCCCCCTCCCTCTTCCTCTCTCCTTCCCTCCCCTCTCTCCCTCTTCTCCCCCTCCCCTCCCTAGCCACCCTTCCCCTTCCCCTAACTGCAATCTGGTCGCGCGACCAAATCGCAGCCAGTCGCGCGACTAGATCGCAGGTTACGATCTAGTCAGGCAACCAAATTGGGCAAAGGGGGAGAGGGAGATGGAGAAGAGGGGGAGAGAAAAACCAAAAAAAAATTGAAAAAACTTCCGCTACTGGTTCTCTGGCTTCTGGAGGGAGAGAGGGAGGGTGAAGGGGAGTAGAGGGGGAGAGGGGAGTAGAGAGGGAGAAGAGGGGAAGAGAAAAAGAAAAAAAAATTTTGGCATGCAGGCTGTTGGTTTTTCAACGAGGCAGAGGTGGCGGGGGAGGGAAGAGGGAGGGGGAAGGAAGAAGAAGAAGAAAAAGAAGAAGAAGAGAGGAAAGAAAAGAAAAAGGAGAAAAAGAAAGAGAAAAAGAAAGAAAAGAAAAAAAAATTGGTAAGACCATGGCTGCTAGGGAGGCAGAGGTAACGGGGAAGGGGGAGGGGGAAGGAAGAAGAAGAAGAAGAAGAGATGAAAGAAAAGAAAGAAAAAGAAAAAGAAAGAGAAGAAGAAAGAAAAAAAAAAGAAAAGGAAAAAAAAGTTTTTCAACTTAAAAAATTTTTCCAAACACTTTTACAGTGCACTACAGTAAAGTTTTAGACAAACTTTCAAAAAACTCAGGTTCCAAACGGGGTCTAAATTGGGACCGGTGCATGGTTGATATATTGGGAACCAAAGTTATAATTTTTCTTTCTTAAAATTTACATGAGATAGAGAAGGGAGAAAAAAAGGGGCCCAAAACCAGAGTTGCAGAGACGATGAGAACCCAAAACTGAAACACACACAACAACACACGCACACACCTCCCAAAACAATACTCAAGATTTGCTTTTCTTTATTCATCCGGCCCAATCTATTAACCAACCGCCTCAATTTGAAACCCTAAAACCGAAGGAATTACATCCTAAGAAACTCTATATAAATCTAGGTCATACTCAAGAGCCCATCTACGAAACTTGTATTCCGATCGAGTAGAAAAGTCTAATAGAGAGCAGAAACAAAATGAAGAGGGATGCAGAGACTCTGTCCAGGAAGAAGGCTATTCATCCCAAAGGCGAAGCCGCAAAGGCTAGAAGGAGCGTTTTAGAAGCCAAGCGCAGGAATCGCGAGGATCGTGAAAGAGTAGACGAGCAGTGGCATGATGCGGAAGGCAACAAGGCCCACCGGGCGGCCAAGAAACGAGAGGAAGAGGCCAAGAAACGGGGTGAGGCGGCTGCCCGGAAAGCCATGACTGACAGGTTAGCCGAGCAGGAAGCAAGGGATCTACAGAAGACCTTGATGAAGAAGCCATCTCCTAAGATCTCCCAGGAGGAAGCCCAGTTGCGTAGAAGGAAGGAACTTGAGCAGCAGCAACGGTGGCAGGAGGAGTATATGAAGAAGTTAATAGAGGAAGAGGCAAAGAGGAAGCAAAGCCGTATTGTGGATGAGGAGGAGTATAAAAGGATGGTTCATGTATCAAATAAGAATCGTTGGCATGAGTCGGTTATGGAGGAAAAAAGAATTGAGGAAGCCATTGGTCAGATTAGGATGCAGGAATATTGGCCTACAAGGATTAGGCATGGCATGAAGCAAATCAAGGCTACCCACCCCGGGAAATCAAGAAAAGCTTTAGTGTGTCTCGCCGGAAATGATGGACAGAGAGCTCTGTTGGTTGATGCTGGTGGGATTTATTCGAATAGATCCAATTTAGAGTTTTACGAATATTATTCCCTTGACGATTTAGAGGGTTTTGAAGATCCCATTGACGATTATCAGAATTTTTACTATTATTAAAGATTTTTGGGGTAAGATCTTGGGAAATATTTGATGGTATTGTCTTGATATGGTGTCCTTTTCAATTTCAACTGTTGAGTGCAGAAGATCCTATAGGTTGATGCCATGCAAATGTCTAAATAAATGATTGTATTGAGTGGAAAGAAACAATTGTATCATCTTCTTGTGCGGTGATTCTTATGATTACTTTATGATTATGGCATCTTCTGCTCTTATATGAGTTTGTAAATCCTATGTCAACGAAAATGTAGAAAACTTTGTCCTCGGATCTTCTTTTCCTTTTTCAATTAAATTAGCTGAATTACGAAACCTATTTACTTTTTGATTAATGGCAAAACATTTTTATAGAATAAAAGAATATAAGCAGACAAAAATGAATTAGATAATTTTAGTAGTATGGCAATTTGAATTACAAATTAAGTGAAGTTAATAAGTCCCCGAAATTTGTACTGCCTCTTTGATTTTTGCGAATAAAACGTAAGGGCTTGCATCCCTCCCCCGGTCTCAAGGTTTTGCTGGAAAAAAACAAAAAAAATGTTAGACTAATTTCTTTGTTTAAATAACGTTCTTATTAATGAATGACATCACACATGCCCTAACACCTTATCTACATTTTAATTATATATAATATAATTAGAACGGCTTCAATAGCAAGTATAACAACAAATTGTGAGCATAATTCTAAAAGCAAATTGTGAGCATAATTCTTTTTCACATTATAAGAAGGAAAATCCTATACTAAATGACATTAAGACAGTAATAGAAATAAATTAAAGGATAATTCATCTCTTTGATTCTAGGATTTCCATGTTTGTGTTATCAGAATTGATGGAGCCGGTAGGTATTTGATAAATTTTCCATGTAACTAAAGTATTGTTTTTTGTACGTGCACTCTTATGAGAATTGATGGAGGCAGCAGGTATTCAATAAATTTCCATGTAACTGAAGTATTTAATAGAGTAAGTTACTTACCCCAAACAAATTCATTAAAGTTCATGGCGCCCAAATGGCAAAACTCTATAAGGCAAATCACAGGGACAAAGAAGAGTAGACAAACTGAAACTGTTTAAATCAATTTCAATCGAATTACAAAATTGTGGTTTCTAACGTCACAAGGTAACAGATTTCTAATGTCATACTCCAAATCTGCCAATTTAGAAAAAAGTCAACTGCTTCATATAGTCTTCCAATTTCAATTTTTGACCTAGAACATCTATTGACGGTCTGGGAAGCACGAGAATGCCTTAATTAAGAAAGAAAGCATAAATTTGATTATGAACCATATGAATTTCTATAAGATGCGCACAAAACTATGTTATTTGAACTTGGCTACCAAATTCTGCCCACACTCTAGTGTTAAATAAAGTTGGGCACGGGTACAAAAGGAGAAAGCAAAGAGTCCGAATAACATAGGTATAAAATGAGTAAGTAAATAAATATGATGTTTTTGAATTGGTGCCCAATGAGCACTTATTAGTACACTTACATCTAATTTATCATGTAAATACATACAATCATGATTATTTTATCTCTTTATTTAGATACTTTCTTAAATTAATTATATTTTACTAAAACCCTAACACTTTGACTCCCTTTAAATGAGTGCTTACTGTACCAATCTGAACCAAACCGAATTAACATACAAACTTTTGTATATTTTTTCTTTGGTAAAACCATAAAGAACCTTTGGTGCCTCAACCATACAGCCAGAAACCTTGCCAACCATGATCCTAGCCCTATCAGACAACATTTAAGCTCCTTTACATGGGCAACGGTACATGCTGTCGCCTGGTGGATTTTCTATCTCTTTTTTTTTTGTCGAAAATGAAACTTATTTTCTAGAAGAAATCGAATTTAAATGAAATGTCTAAAACAAGAAAAATAAGAAGAAGAAAAATCAATTTATGTCTAGTTTCATGGTTTTCAAAATTAAAGAAGAGGAACTTATCCACTACTTTTTATCAATATAATTACTTTATCTGAATATATCAAAAATTGAAACGCACATAGGTAATATAGCTGAAAATTATACCAGTGTTTTTTTTAAATAAGTCGGATGCCTTAAACTTAGAATCTCCTACTTATAATCCCTCCACCTTATCATCCAACCCAAGCCTTCCCCCAATTATACCAATATTGTTAATAAAAAAGTAGTCCAAATGACATGTAAAAAAAATGGTGCTCAAAATTACAAATCATACCAATGTTTAGTAGGCTGCAGGAGTTAGGTTGCTTACAACGGAACTATGGATATAATAATTAAACAATCCGGCACCCTATGGGTACTCATTAATATGGATTAAATTACCATAATTACACTACTACAAAAATGTCCTTTTATGACATTTAAAAGCGTCATTATAGCTCGATGTAATTGCGTTTCATCTATAATGACGCTCTGCTCAAAACGTCGTCCATTCTAGCGTCACTATAAGTTTTATGACAGTTGCAGGAGTCATAATTTATAGTTCTGTTGGCATTTGTAAATGTCATTATTTATCATTTTAATGACACTTTCAAATAACAAGAAATGCTCTTAACTGCCATATATTGGATCTATCTTGACGCTTCTATTATGTAAGTACAATAAGATATTATGACACATTTGCAGTATAAGTAGAACGAAATATTATGACACTTTTATGGTGTAACTAGATTAGGTTGTTTTGATACTTGTTAATATGAAATTTTGTGAATATTATGAACCGCAAAAGTCGAAGTGGTGACACTTTTAAATGTCAATACATCATATTGCATTAGCCCTGTATACCATCCGCATTTTTATACCCAAAAGTAGAAATCACATTTCATTCTGCCTGCACAATGTAGATTCTAATTTTTGGAATAATAAAGTTATTAGTACCACCTTATAAAGGAAAACTAAAGTGATTTACATTTTCATAGTAATTAGTGCAATACAATCAGCCAAATTGGTGCAAAAGTACATCATCCAAGCAAATTACATGGCTGCTATGTCAACAAATTACATGCTAATTCAGAGATTTTTCAACAGTTATGAGTATTGCAGTAGCATTGCCAATACATATCAAAGAAGCAATAGTTCAACAAGAGTTCAACAAAAAACGCCTTGACAATGTCTTCAATAAATAGCCAGATCACCCAAGGATCCTTTAGTTTTCTTCAAGATTCACCTACAAGTGTCATAAACCAAGAAATAAGAGTTACAAATCACATCTACAGCTCTTCTTTTACAGTTTTAATGTTAGAAAATAAATAAAAATTAAGTTAAACAAATGATAAAGATAAGATAAAAAGATTACTAGGTTTATTGGCCAAGCAATAGCTACTCCAATTGCATCTCCAATCTTACGAAAATTATGGTATGGCCTCATTAGCTCTTCATCATTCTCCACAGGCACATTCACATGGATTTCACACCAATGTGATCCCAAAGGTGTGTCACCAACTTCAACAGTTGGATCCAAATTTCTAACCACTCCAACAACACAAATTTTGTTCGAATCAACCATGCTTCTTATTGTAACTTTATCCCCAACCTTGAAAACAAATTCTATAAAGCATATAACCACATATAAGAGAGCAAGTCTTGAACAGATATTCAATACATAGTACCACATGAACCAACCCAAAATGACAGCCACAATAAGTACCAAAACCAAAAGTGTAGTCCATTACAATCAATAATGGTATCCAAAACAAGAATCTCAACAATTAAGTAACCTATAGCAATTACGAACATGTTCATGAAAACCATTTGTGAACGCAGCATCTAAAGAAAGACATAATTGAACTATTTATTACCTTTATCGGCCGAAGAATAGCATTTGAAGACTGTGAAGTAGATCTTTGCTGAGATGGTGAACTTTGTCCTTGTGATCTTCCTTGTTGAATTGATTCTAGTTGTTGAATTCTTCGCTCCATTTTTGACATCGCAGCGCTTTGTTCCATAACCAACCGAAAACATGTTGAACGACTTGGTATATCACCCCACAAATCAGCTTGTGTAACTCCTAAACCATATGTACGAACTCTTCCACTCCTTTCTTCACCCATTACTTTTGCAAACACATCATTCCTACCCACACTATCTTCTTCTCCTTCTGGAAGTTGATTTTTTAAGCTTTCCATCTCCTCCTAAAATTAACAATTCAAAGTTACTATATTCTCGTTCTTATTGTAACAGAAAAAGCCTGTTTATGAATGAAGTGAATAAGCAGCAATAACATACCATTTTTTCCCCAACTTCATAACTAGATGGCACTCCATTAGAATTAGTGTAGCATATGGTGAACATATCTGCTCTAGAGAGAGAATGCCCAACCTCTTTTTCCTACATATAATAGTACATCCAAAGAATATATCAGAATGAAAAATTAGATTGTTACCAATTTATATGTTATACCTTATCTACTCGAAGTTGAGCAAATGGTTTTTTCCCTGTACTATGATTCATCTTTTTCTTCTCTCGGTGCTCCTTGTTTGTTGCAGATATCCTCTACATAATTAAACATAACACAAAATAGTTAAGTACAGGCAAACAGAAAAAAGGAGACGACTATGACAACATTTCATACCATTGACTCTTCGGAATGCCATTTAGTCAAGATATTTTTCCATTGCTGTGGAAGAACTTGTTTTGGTCTTTTAAGCACCTGATGTATGCTATGTATGTAAGATGTACTTTGCATTAGAATCCTACGGGCAAAGCATTCAAGTTCAATACCTGTCTAGTACAAGGAAATCTAAATCAGGTCAACCATGTCTTATGTGGACTTATTTTTGTAAAATAGATGAAACCAAACCTGTCCCCTCGTTGCTTTAGGTGAAATCAATACCAACAATAAGATTTGATGATTCCAGGCCAGCACGTGCAAGAGCGTCAGTAACCTACAGAGGCAAATGGGGCATATAATTATGAATGAGAATGTCAAAAGCAACTCACCTAGCAACCATGTGTGATGGCCCAATTCCAGAAATAACCAGGAGGTAATAACAAGTTAAATGCTAAAACTGACAAGAAATAACCAGACAGTAATAACAAGCCAAATGTTAAAACTGATAAGTCGAATGCCCTAAACCAGTGATTATAAGTACTTGAATAAACTCAATTATTCAAGAGTCAAGAGTTACACATCTTAACACTTATGACAAACCAAACCGTAAACTTAGAAGGTTATTTGCAGCTCAATCATTTACAATGGGTGAATGCTATCTTTTGCCCCCCTTAGAGGAATGCAAAGTGCAGGTCCAAACAGCAGAGCAGGAGTATCTTTGCAAATATTTGCTGAAATCTTTCCCACCATGACTACATGAAACTTGCGAGACTGGCATTGCAAATAGGAAATATTTGCACTCATAATGATCTCATATACAAAAGAAAAATTGGTAAATGGTGATCATAATCGAAGAACAAAAATCCATGACATCAGTCTTGAAAACATTTCAATAAACTATTAATTTATAAAACTACTTTGCGTCCCATGTCTCAGAACACCAGCCCACATTTATGTACTGGTGATGTAAAGTTAAGGATTGGGCTACATTACTCAAACAAGTTACAAGGAACATAAAGTGCCAAAGAATACACGTGTAGTTACTCTCTATTACAAAACAAGCTCTATATATTAAGTATTTCTATCCTCTCTCATACAAGTTCAATACCAATAATGCAAATGTTAACAAATCAAAAACCAGGTTGACACCTCAACAAGTAGCTACTTGCACATTTTCCAAATGGTGGAAATCAAGTGCTATTGTGGCATTAATAAAAGACTACAGGTTCTAATTAAGCTTTACACTGACAACAAGACCATAGTACCATAAAATTTTAAGATTTGGGGTGTCTAGATAAATTTGAATTCTAAGGTTTTCATAAATTATTATATGTTTAGATGTAGGCTTGACATAAGTAATAACCAATCAAGAAGCTCATAATCTAACAAAATTAGATAATATCATTTTATTACCATTTCAAATATGTTCACGAACTAAGTAGGAACCTTCCACGGAAAATGCACAAGGATTCTATACTTAAATAGACTTTTCATAGACCCATTTCTTATGTTGTATAAACAAATTGAACTAATAATAACTCTTTAATCTTAAACAAAGATATCAATATTAGTAATTGCTAAAAATCAAATCAACTACTAAGCTTCCTAGTAAACCCACTAGACACACTCAAAGACATCATTAGCAAGAATTGAGATGATGAAGCAAGGTTCAGAGTAAAGGATGGCCTCACCTAATGGGAAAAGGATCTTGGAATTTCTTGAGGTGTTGATTTTAGCTACTATTTGGGTGCTTGCTTTCCATGATTGGTGTTGTTGAATCTGTATTACATTAATGCTTTGCTTCGGCATTTTTGCTTCAGCTTTTACCTTTTCCCACTTGGGTTGAGGTACTCGATTTCATTCATGTCTGGCCCATGATGAATGATGTGGAAAAAGATTATGCCCATTCCTTTGTTTGATTGAACAAAAAAAAAAAGAGTAAAGGATGGCAAAATTTTGCAATTGAAAGGGAAAATTTTAGCCCATTCTAATTGCTAGAAAAAAGGGAAGCTAGGTTAGATTAACAGAGAAGAGTGGGAGAGGAATAAAACCAATTAAAATTTTAGTTATAAGGGGCAAAAAGAGTAGCACCCAAAATCAATGCCGAGTTGGGTGATGATTTTTAGTAAGGCACCGCCTGGGCACCCCCTCCGTCACCCACCTTGTTCCGCCCTATTTCCCACGCAGTCCCCTGAGAAGAAATAGAGTAATAAAAAAAAAGCTATCAATTTTGTCTCAAATGTATAGGTTACTTGGTAGTAATCTTCCTTCAGATATTGTTGTAAGTAGAAGAACAAGTCCTGACACTTGTTGGCGATTTCCAATGAACACCGTCGCTCCACCGTTGCACTTCGGGCCTGACAGATCTCAAATATTTACATTTTTGTCTTCAAATTGGGGAGAACTAAAAATCGGGTGGAGGAAAGAGAAAGAAACAAGGAATTCGGTTGTGAGAAGGGTGAAGGATTTTGGTTTTTTTCAGAGAGAGTTAACGTGATTGAGGGTTTTAGGAGAGAGAACTAGGATGAACAAAGAGTAAAGTTCATTGGGTTCATTGGAGTAGTTAGAATTTTTCCCCAAAAAATATGGCGCTGAAGCGTAGCGCCATTCTTTTTCCCGCTTTTGTTTTTTACTTTTTACTTCTATTTGGACAAGTTAGAGTGATACGACGTCGTACTCGTCATTTTCTCTTTCACTTTAATGACGTTCCCTACTGCATGTTACATTAACTTTCTGTTGTGACACTTTTAGGAAAATGTCATATTAAGTGTGTGACTAAAGGTCTTTTTTGTAGTAGTGTTAATGAATTTTAACATTTAAGATGCGCTATCTTTAGTTTTCGATAAGGAAAGAATTTTCTAAATAACAAAAAATATCATTCCAAATATTGGTGGAATTAAAACAAAGTAAATTCACTGCTTAACTGAGAAGAGATTAAAAAATGAAATAGCCAAAGCTACAGTAATCTTATTCTAGACCTTTAATGAAAATATTGGATTCAAATCTCTAACATTAGAAACAGTTTTCTTTAGTGATCATTCGATAACAAGGGAGAAAACACTGCTATTTACAGATAAAAGAGTATGATTTTGGCTTGAAACAAATTTAGTGACATGCCATTCTACAAGAAAAATATTACAACTTGTTTTTCATGTTATTCGCATATAAGCCTTGCACTGACATTTAACTGATTGTCTATTGCGCTACTCCTTACTTGAGTCAACAAACTTTACATTTGGTCTCCGTGTGCGATGACAGAAAAATCACGTCTTTTCTTATGCTCATTCCCATTTTATGAACTTTAAGTGTGAAATACCATTCAAAAGTTGTTAATATTTTACATTATTATTGATTTTAGTGCCTAAATTCGTTGTCCTAGTATAGTTGTGGCTGTCCTTTATCAGCTAATTAAAGTCACAAATTTTTCACGAAGTTTAACAAAGCTACTATTAATGGTTCAAAGGCAAAATAATGCAGTAAAAAACAACCAATTATGTAATTATGTTAAAAAAAATAGAGAAGCAAAGAAATTATTGATGGATTTTTTATATAAGTACAAGTTTAATTCCTAAATATACCCGTTTTACTGCAAGTATACAGGTCAAATTAGTAGTTTAGGATATATATCGGGTCGATCCCATAGGGAGCAACTTTACAAGTACTAAGACCTTACTTACTCTATTATTTAGACTAATAATCAATTAAAGCAAGAGAATGTTGTAATTAGTACTATCTAACTAGTCTTAACTAGATAACTTGCAAGATAACAATGAAGAAAATTCACTAAATATTTGAGTCTAGAGATGTAAATTCCACTTATGGCATATAAGATACAAGCTAAATAGATGTACCTCTTGTTACAACTCTTGTTTAACTAGGGATTCATCTCCAATATTCCCAAATCTTATTCTCATGATGAAATGACCTAAACTAGACTAGTTTTCCCTATTCTCATGGTAAATAACTAGATTTACTCTTGTTTCCTTCAAGAAATGCAAGGTTAATCCACATAAGTGTATCTCTATTCTCATGAGTCTACTACTTAATCTCTATTTATGTTGCTCCATCATTATTATCAACTTTTATTGAATAATAACAACTAATAATTTGCTATTGGTGATCAAGCAACAACAAGTGATAAGCATGCATAATAGACAAGTTAATACAAGGTGTAATAAGTGTAAATCATATTCAATTCATATTAAATAGCTATAAGTTTCATTAACTCCATAGATCTAACAATTAGTTACTCATATGATATATGACAAGAAAGAACATTGCTTCATTGCATGAACACATATTGAATCACAAGCAAAAGATAGATTAAGAAAGCTTAGCTAAAAAGTGAAGAAGCTCCCAATGATCTTCTATTTCTTCAACAAAATGAATTGTACAATGAAGTTTCCAATTGTTCTCACAATGTTCTAGCTAGAGAGAACAAAATAAGACTAAAAACTAAGCTCTAATGCTAAAATATGAGTATAACTCCTCTAAAAATCACTTTTTTCCCTTTTCTAATGATTTTTTTACATTCTCTAGTATTAAGAGAGTCAAAAAGTTAATGACAAGACATAAAGCTTATTTTCTTTTCCCAAAATGTCCATTTAACACGTGCAGCCGAAATTTTTGTCTGGAGTAGAGCTGGAAAGCAGTGTGAAAATAGAGCAAGTGGCTGAGCAAGTTGCAAAATTTTGGCTACAATACGCAACCTCAGGAATACGCGACTTAAGATCGCGTATTGACAGCTCACGTATTCACCTCTGCGAATTTAGCACCACTTAAACTGATATTTTCTTAATGATGGAGGCTAAACTAGCTCTTGTGCATGAAATTATAGCCCTTTGAGTTAGCTTTTCAATGCTTCAAGAATCATTCAATTTGGAGTTTGTGGACTGATAAATGACCAAAACACCCTCGGCTAGTCAGAGCTCTATTCCAGCTTTCGACCATGCAAATGCACTTCTGTATTTCGACTTTTTGACAATGAAAACAACTGAACTGGACTTTGATGTCTCATACCAAATGTAGATATATCTCTTAGCTTCAAAAGTGTATAAGAATCATCTCAATCCGATGCGTGTAGCCCAAGATATAGTTGAAATACCAAAAGATGTCAAAACTGTCTAACTTGCATTTCATCCTTTGGGTATTTTGCACTTCATGTTTTCTTTATATCCTTCAAATCATCATCAATCATCCAATTGTCTTCTCAAATCATGCCATTGATGATTGAATCATTCAACCTACAAAAACATGAAGTTTTCACTATTAAAATCCATGAAAATGTAATTTTTACCAGTTAAATCACAAAATGTATATTTTCACTAAAAACTTAGTTAATTAGCTAAAAACATGACTAAAACACACCAAAACTAAATAGTAAAACATACTTAAAATACGTAAAATATGCACTTATCAATTACCTACCATGAGGAGAACCTACTAATCTTCAATCTTCTAAAAGTTGGGTATATAGAGATAATAATTGGGAAGAAGATGGAAAGAGTACAACAAAATGGGACCAAACCCGCAAGAATGGTTGAGGTGTAAAAAAGAATTGAAATCAATAGATAGAAAGATAAAAGTATAAGAACTACTATCATCAAATATTTTTAAAAATTTATCTCTAGACATCGTATAAACATGAAAAGAAAACGTAGACATTATTTTAACACGATCCTCATCCAGAGAAGAACAATTTAAGAATTAATTATAGAAAATTAAATTAATCAATTGACAGAGAAAAGAAAAGAAGGAACAACATAATAACTATGTACCTTTGAGGGTTGCTATAGTCTTTGAATCTAACTTTCTCCTAACTTAGGTTTTTATGCACTTGATGGATCCATTTTTGCTATTTTTTGTTGAAAGCATTATTTTGAAGCTATAGGGAGAAAGACATTATTTTTGGCGCTGGAGAGAGAGACAATATTTTGGTGGTAGAAAGTTGAATGCTAGCAAAAAATTTGTAATGTCTATTTTTAGAGTAAGATTAATTATGTCATTTACAATGTGAATCCCTAATAATTAGCTTCCTAAAATATGAAATAATTAATGCATTAATTAAACAAATAATTTCTTATCCATATTAACGAGTGCCCTTAAAGCATCCATTAGAAAATCCCATAATTAAATATTAAAAACTTGATTCCAAAATATCAAATTTGTTTCAAAAAAGGGAGTTGAGAACTGCCCCTGAAAAAAGTGAAATAGGTTTGATCTTGCTAGCAATAAGGAAGTAGGCTACACAGTTTATGAAAATAAATGTCTTAATTTGCCCAAGTAGACTTTGAAATCTTATCAAATATATTAAAGTATAAATGTACGCAACTTTAATTTTCTAAAATAATTCGTTGTAATCAATATACCTCATCTTGATTTCGACTTATCTCTCTTTTTTGCCTTGTGCATTTTCATAACTTTCTTTTTGAGTTAAATTTGCTATATTGGTCAGACAAGGGGTTTTTTTTTTTTCTGGCTAACCCCGTACATAGGGATGAATGCCACCCTGTATTTTATTTATTAGAACTAAAATTACAAAAATGGATAAGACCTTACCACAAGTCCTGTCTTGATAACAAAACACAAAGGCTATATGATTTTTGACTTCCGAACTAAAGGCAGTCCTAATCTATCTAGACGAATTTCTCCACGAGCCAACTGTGGAAGCAAACGTGTGTGTTCGTAAATCCTAACCTACTATTCAGGATTAGTAACTCCCACATTAGACAGAATATCAACAACTTTGTTCGCCTTCCTGTAACAATGAGAAAATCAAGAAGAGTCTCCCAATAATTGCCAAATCTACCAAACCTCCCTTTGGATGTGCCAAGGGCACTGAAATTGCTTCTGAAGAATCCCCACTAATACCAAAGAATCTCCATGGACACACATATTGCCAAACCCCTCTGAATACACAGTCAAAGCCTAATAAAAAGGGCTAGAGTCTCCGCACGTAAACTATAGGTTTCCCCAAGAAAAGCCGAGAATGCAAGCAGAGGGCTTCCTAATGAATCATGTAGGACTCCAACACCACTGCCCATTCCTGGGTTGCCCTTTGAGCACCCATCCATATTCAGCGTTAGCACCCCATCCGCCATAGCTGTCCAACGAATCAATTTAAATCCAAAAGTGCGAGATGATCGAGAAGACCAATCATATAACTGCTGAAACGTATACACCCCAACTTTTCCCTTAAAGTGAATCTCTACCATCGTTTTCACCTCCATGAAAATGGCTTGAGAAATGACTGCCGAATGCATCTATTTGCCTTCAAAAATGGCTTTATTCCTAGCCTTCCAAATATGCCAGCAAAGAAGACTAGGAAGAATTGTAAACATAAAACACTCTCTCTCAAATTTCTGCTCAAAAAACCACCACGCACCTGTGCGAGCTAGTAGTGGGGACCCTGTACAAGTTACTCCACACACACTACCAAAATATCCCCAGATCTCCATCTCAACTTCTCCCATAGAAAACACATGTTCAATAGATTCACAAGATAGATTTCGACAACAAAAACATTTCGAAGGCATTTGAAAGCCAAGCTTACATAGCTTATCTGCCATCGGCAACCTCCCCATCAATAGTCATAACATGAAAAAGGACACCTTTAGTGGAATTCGAGATGCCAAATTTGTGATAGGATAGCCGAAGTGTTGCGGGCTTGACGAACCTCAAAAAGTCGATGCTAACGTAAATTTCCTAGATGTCGTCGATGTAGACACCAAATTTTTTGATTTTTAACTTTATTTGTTTAATTAATTTTTAATTTTTGCTTTATTTGTTTCAATTCTAGGGTTTTTATTTTATTTTATTTTGTTCTAGTTCATTTTATTTTATTATTTATTTTTGTCTTCATACTAAATAAATAAAAAAAAAGAAAAGCCGCGCATGCAGCATTACAGAAGCATGAAGAAATATCAGTCATCAGGATTTTCCACGAGGATTTTTTGCTGGTTTTTTATTTCTCCCAATGGTCATCGGAGGGCTCATGTTTTTGGTAAAAACCAACTCTTCATCCTCACCTTTGAGGTGAGGGTTTAGGGGGCATGGGTTCCTATAAAAACAGCCGCAGTCGAGGGAGAATCAGAGGGTGAGGTTTTGGACGGCTGAAGAAAGAAACCAGAGAGAGGAGTGACGGCGGGGAGGGCAGAAATAGAAAAAAGGCTTTCGGCCAAGAGAGAAAGGGGAGTGAAAGAGAATCAGGGTGGGGGCGAGAGAGAATAGAAAACAGAGAGAGGTGACGACTGAGAGAGGGCTGATAAAAAAAGATGAGTGGGCGGCTGGAGAGAAAACTAAGGGAGAGCGAGAAGGAACTGGGGTTCGACGGGGTTTGAGAGGACAACCAGAGGAAAGCAAAAAGGAGGTGGCGGACGGCGGGTAAAGAAAATAGAGCGAGGAAAAGGAAACAAAAGATTGAGAGAGGCGTTCGGCTGAACAAGAGGAGAAACCAAGGGGGAAAGAGAGAGAGCTAGGGTTTGACAGAGGGCTGGAGAGAAAGGATAATAGATAAGAGAATAGAGGAGAACGGCGGATGGAAAAGAATCTGGGACAGCTGAGGAAAGACGAGCATAGGTAGAGTCTTGTGACGGCGGAGGAAGCGAAGAAGTAGAGTGGCGGCAGAGTGAGGAAGAAAGGAGATTTGGGGTTGCAAGGACGGTGCTGCGTTATCATCACTGCTCTCCCATTGACGTCCTTCGAAGGCCTGGCAGAATCATCCGAATCCTTTCTTGGTCATTCCCCGATTCATTTTGTGATTAAGGTAATATCCTTATCTCTTAGAATTAGAAACTGTTTTCTTCAATTGTTGGTTTGCACCCTTTTGCTATCTGCTGTTTCAGTTGTCCTTTGTAGCCTTTCATTTTCGTTTCTGTAGGTTTGGTTTAAGTTTGGGTTTGGGTTTATGATTCACAGTGGGACTGTTATGCTTGCTTGACTTGTGTGATGTTTGCCGAGGTTGAAAACATAGCAAAGCTTCGCAGTTTTTGCCTCCTGTTCCTGTTGACTGGGTTTGTTTAGCGTTGGGTTGTATGATTGCGCGACTTTGTTAGACTGGAGATGGGTTTGTGCGGTCTGTGAATCTAATAGAGTAAACACAGAAGAGTTGCAAAATTTTACAGATTTCGCATGACCCCTTAGTCTATCCTTTTGTTTCTTTACTTGAACTCTCGGTTTGATGGCCATTAGAATGTTTTGTATATAATGTTTGCTGCAATAAGCTTGAAGTTGTCGGTTTTGTTGCTGCAGCTTTTCTTTTCATTTTTGGATCCAATGTTTGATAATGAGTAAGTTTGCAGTGCTTGGAGGGTGATTTTTCTTTGCAAAAGGTTTCGGTAAACCAGAAGCTAGGAAAGAACTTGTAGCTTTGACGCTCCCTGTTTTATTCCTCCTGCATTTTTGCTGTGCTTAAACCAAACTGAAGTTGCATGTCTTTGGTTCATAGTCTAGTTTCATTTATCTACCTCAATGGAACGATTCGATCGTGTGCATAACTGACTTTACCGCAAGTTTCACTCCTTTCTTTGCTGCATTTCTGGTCTAGTTGATTTGATTGAACCTCCTAGGATAGATGATCATGTTAACAACAATGGGATGAGGTCCTAGCACTTGTGTTTGTTTGTCCAATTAGTGAGTTGGCTTTGAGTTTTTCACACCTAAATACATATGAGCTGAAGTAAATAGAAAGCTGTGTTTGCTGTTGTGTATTGCTGTTTTCTTTCCCGTAACAGCCCAGCCCGCCGAGTGGGTCTCATCACCTACTTGATGAGAGAAAATTGGATGAGTGAAGATGGGTTTGCATGTTTGGGTCTAAAACATTTGAATCACGTTCGAACACTTGCTGGAAAATGAACAAATCAGGATTGCCAAACCATTTTGCATAAAATTCTCCAGTATTTGCATGATTTTCCTTCTATGTTTTGGTTTGTTTGAATGTTGAAATTGTGTCATGTTGCTTAGATTAGGTTTTTGGATGTTTGGTTGAAGGGTTTTTGATCAAATTTGTGTTGAGATTGATATCTGCTTGCAAAAATGGAAGTTGCAGTAATGTTTTGGTTGCAGAAAGCTTCACTAGGAACGTTTCTTGCTGCAGACAATGTATCGTAGCTTTGCATGAACTTGCATGAAAAAAACTTTCGATAATTGCACTCTGGCCCCTAAGTCTCCTCTTGTTTCACTATGGTCCAAGCAATTGGAAAAATCAATCAAATTGATCCCTCAAAACTTTCCCTTGCCTTCCAATTGGACCCTTGAAGTCCCCAAAATATTTTAATTGACTTGAATGATTGTTAATGTTTGCTATTGGGTCCTTACGAGTTTCTATGTTTGAAATTTGATTGATAATTTACCTTTCTCTGTAACTATGCACTACTTGATTACATTTAAGTTTAAATGGGGAAGGATTTGGTGATTTGTTGGTTTAATTTATGTTTTGTTTATATCTTGCTAATTTAAAGTGATGCCTTGACCCTTTTATTATTTTGAAGGGTAAATAAGTAATTTCACTCCATTAGGACCCCAACTCAAGAGAGGTATACTCTATCCCTTATTCTTGACTTTATTTGACCCTACGTGTCTTATGTGACTTTATGTGCTCAATTGCATGCCTTCATTTTATTTATTCATTTATTCACTTTATTTGTTTTAATTAAGTATATTTATTTCATTTTAGTTAAACTTTGATCATTTGAAAGGCACTTGAATGCCGCAATTGTAATAGTTAGGCTATTATATCATTTCATTTAATTCCTTCCCCCTTTTAGATTGTGGTAGGCTCCCCCCCCCCCTCAATGTAATAGTTAGGCTTTATTGCTTTATTTGCCTTGCGTGATTTGCATGCTTATGTGCTATGTGTTTAATCGATTTCCTTAGGTTTTTGCATCTAGATAAGCATGCTTATATGCTACGTGCTATGTGGAACTAGGTGTTTTGCATGTCTACTTGCTTTTAGTATTATACTTGATATGTGGATGGAATGCACGTTATCGTGGCTAGTCCAATGCTAGTCATGATTACTTATTCCCGATCGCTTGCAAGTCCAATACTTGTGAGAGAGCGTTAGTAAAGGGTTAGTCCAATGCTAGACCCAATAGGGCTGTCCCTCGCTAGAACATACTCGCATGCCCTCACTACATTTTCATGCATTTTTCTTAGTATCTTTACATTTTTGCATGATCCTTTCCCCTTTCCCACATTCAAAGTATGAACTTTAGGATTTTGCATTTCACTCTAGTCATTAGGGTCATTTGCCTGATTAGACTAGGGAGTCGCCCCTTGAATATGGGACATGGACGAGTTTGGCTTTCTAGCCTTAGTACGCTCGTATTCCCTCTATTAAAGGAAAAATTGAGCCATGAACATTAGTCCCCCGTACCCGACATGATGCACTCCTTTAAGACATGTATATTTATATAATTATTTTATCTCTTTCTTTTCTAAGAGTCTCATATTTTTGCATTATTCGTGACTTCTCCAAAGAGTCACTATTGGGCGTCACAATTAATGTGATTGGCACCATTCGAGCTTTGAAGAGAAATTTTGACCCCCCGATACCCTCCTAGGTCTAGGGTTTGCATCCATATAGTACATCCAAATGTGATAAATTTTTAGGATAAATTAAGAAAATCTTTGACTAAATCACGCAACTAGCCTTGGCTAGGTTGAAAGGGTGCCTTGGATTTTTATCCTTGCCTTCCCTTTCTTCAAATGCGACTCCCGAATCTTTTTCTCTGATTTTCGTGGACTTGGAGTCGTTTAAAAGGGGTTTTTCTACTTTTTTTTTTCTTTAAAAATTCATTTTAGGTGACTTAGTACACCTTAACTCGATACCAAGTGGCGACTTCGATTTTTTATTCGAAAACCCTTTTTAAACTATTAATTTGGGTCAAATCGTTGCATTTTCAAGTCCCATCTAGACCCATATTTTTCTTCATTTTCTTTGTAAATCAAAAATCATTTTCCAAATCAAAAATTGAATTAAAATTCCATTTTTCTAAACTCGTCCTTTATTTTCCTTTTCAAAAATGGGGCGCGACAGTCGATATCCAGACGACCTCATCTGCACGATTACCTTTAGGAATCGATTTTTGTAAGATTGAAGAGATAATCCCTTTTGGTAAGGCTCGAGACAACAGTTGTACATCCCATTCCCCATTTGTGATAGTCCCTAAAGGTGAGATCCGGGATGACTGGTGATATGAGGAATAAAGCATCTCTACCCAACCAATTATCATACCAGAAATGACAAGAACCCTCATTAACCTGCCATAACATTGACAACTCCACTTGCTGACTGACATTCCACATTCGTCTCCAAATAGTCGTAGCAGATAAACTCAAGGTCACTTGACAAGGATGTGCCTCCTTACAATATTTCGCTCGCAAATATGTTGCCCAAAGTGAAGACGTAGTTTGAAACCTCCACCATAGCTTACACAAAAAAGCTTTATAAATATCCCTTAGTCTCCAGAATCCCGCTCCACCCTCTTCCACTGGATAGCACAACTGAGACCATCGTATCCAATAGAACTTCGATTTCTCAGCCATTGATCCCCATAAGAAGTTTGCACAAACCTTTTCTATCATTTTAAATATAGGGCTAGGTGTGAGGACCCGAAAATTTTTCGAATTTCTAAGTTTTATTTTATTTAATTGCACACTTTTATACCTTTTCTTTATTGGAAAATTCCCCAGATAATTTTTTTTATGTGCAAATAAAGTTTTTAAATCATTTTCCTAGTATAAGTTAGTTCATGTGAAATTAAGAGCGTATATCGGACGTGGGACCCGCTAGTGTGGAAAGTTCGGTAAAATTCGGCCAATTAAGTTAAGTTGTGTATACCGGATTTAATTTAGCAGGTGCTAAGAGATTATTAGAGGTTGTTATGGATGAGAGTTGAGAGACAAAAGGATAACCATGTATTAAATGAAGTGACAAGTGTGACTTGGTGACTAATTCTTGGACTTTGATTACACTATTCACTACTTTACCAAATAAATCAAAAAAATTGCCAAAAATCATTCTTATTTCTAAGCTTCATGGCCGGCTCTCTCTCAAAGGAAAAGAAGAAAAATCTCTCAACTTTCTTGCTTCTCATCTCACTCAATCTTCAATTCCAACCGATTAAACTTGAAATTACTCCATAAAACATCTTAGTTTAGTGAAGTTAAGCTTGGTTGTGAAGTGGTTTGGAAGGCTAAGGTACCAAGTTGCTTCTTTTCTTGGGTTTGCAAGGTAAGTGATCAAGGAACCTTTCCTTTAATCTTGTTAATGTTCAATTGATGGCTTATGTGAGCTTACGTGATGATTTTAGTGGTTATTTGTGATTTTTGGATGAAATTTGTGAAGTTTTATAAATATTGATGATTTTTCTGTTTTCATATGGATATGATTATGTGGTCATGTATGATGATTGGAAATGATATTTAAGGAAGGTAGAAGGTGGAAAAAGTGGTTAATTGCAAGAAATTTCTGTTTTGGAAGAAAATTGAAAAGTTAGGGTTTTAATGTTCTACATTCTGCCCGGTTTTGTAGCTCATAGTTAGAGGCCGAATTGGCCTTGGGTTAAAACATGAAAGTTGTAGGTAATGATATTTTAGATATTTCTGCAAAATTTCAGGTCAATTGGAGTAGCGTAGCTTGAGAAACGACGGAATTACCCTTGCTGCCCTGGTTTTACCCGAATGTGAGAATTGCGTCTGTAATTGGTTATTTTGGTTGGGAATGTTTCCGAATTGGTTGTTGAGGTCTTCTGATTAATTGTATCCTTGTTTCTTAGCTTTCGGGTGGCTTTGGAATTTCTGGATTTGGACTTAGGTAGCCTGATTTATGATGTTTGCACTAGAATGCATTCTGTGAATCTGTTTTTGCGGTTCTGGTGTAGTAGATTGCATTTTTGATTTGGTTACACTCAAAACTGGGCTGAGTGACCTTCTGTAATATTGTAACCCTATCTCTTAGCTTCGAAACGGTGGATCTTGTATCTTCATCTGATAATCGTAGTGCCATTGGTACCAAAACCTCATAATGACGTCAAAACTATTTTTTTCCGGGTTAACACTTACTCCATTTACGGATTTTTCTGGTTTCCTCTAATGCTTATGTATGCTTATGGAGCCCTATTTTGGTGGTATTTGGAATTGGTTTATGACTTGAATGACTTTAAGCCTAGTGAACGGCTTTTGGAAATGAGATTATTTTTGTACTAGATGTTGGGATTGATTTGAGGAAATAATGAAGCCAAAATGGCTGGAAAATTAGGTAAACACAAAGGGTGTGCTGCCCAAATTTTCAATCAAAGACTAAGTTTGTATTTGAATTTGTATATTTTCGTTTGGCAAATACTATGACCGTTTACCTCTTCGATTTGAAAGGCCAAATGTTTACTTACTCCGTATCCAAAATATAGAAGTATGAGTTAGGGTTTTATCGGCCACAGGTGAACTACTTTCAAGTACGATTTTAAGAGTCTTCCTTTTCCATATGATTTTCATCCTTGGGTCCAAACAACCCTCTTTTACTTGAAAGTCATCTTTACACGCTTTACTCCTAATTAGTCAGGTTTCTTCGTTTCCCCTTAAATGTTTTGCTCGATAAACTGTAATGTGTTCTCTTGTTCAATCTTAGGTTTCACTGGTGACTAAGGGTAATATCCGGAAGGATATTTTACACGTTATTTTGCATAACTAGGTGAGTGTTCCTTGTTTGCTATATTCCTTGACTTATTGGCTTATTATTATTGATTGATAATGTGTGAAGTGCTTTCAATGATTGTTAAAATGAGTTTTTTAGGCGAGTGTGTACTTTATCGCACTCGACCTAAATAAATGTGAAAGTTTCAATGATTAATGATTAAATGCTAGTTGCGCATGAATGTAAGCCGTTTGGCTGAATTGGGCCCTGCCCTTCGTTACCGATCGACTCGAACCAGAAGCGGATTCGGTCGGGCGATATGGTGACCCTGGGTGAATTTGGTATACTCGAGTATTACCTTGTAGTCCGGCTACGTCCGGATGGGTGGAGTCCGGAAAGGGGATGAACGAACACAAGGATGAACGAGGGATTCTACTTACAAAAATGTATTTTTAAACGATTGGAGGAATAAGGGGAAATGTCAGGGGAACGAACGAACGAACAAACAAATAGCTCCATGTGAGCCCGTATCCTTTTAATGTATGTGTTAATATCACTTTTCATGGTAAATGTTTCTTGAATTATTGATGCCCTATGTTTAATGTATTGGACTGATTATTTGATTATGTGTTCGGAACCTCAATGAGCTTTTAGCTCATCCCTTTAGTTTTGTTTTCCTTAACAGGGGAAGGCACGCAAGGATGAGAGCTGGGTATAGACTAGGTTGGTCTAGCTCTTTGTTTTGTAATGGTTCTCGCCCTTGTGCTTGGCACGGGCTGGTTGTATGGTGAAGTGAAAACCTTTGTCCATTTGATGGGTGTACTTCTTTCCGCGATAGCAATGTACATATAAGTTTCACTTAAGTTTTGGATCCTTGTTTTGCTCTTCCTTGTGGTTGTATTTCGGATTTGATTAAGGAACGACTGAGTCCTGGCGAGAGTTGGGCAGGCGACCCGCCGAACCCTTTGGCTCGCCTTAGGGGGAGGTGGGGCCGTCACAGGTGGTATCAGAGCTTAGGTTTCAGATCTCTGTAGTGTATCCTAAGCTAAAGTTTAGGATGCCGGACTGTGGGAATTCGATTTGACTTTAAAGTTAAGCAATTGAGGGATAAAACCTAGAGCCTGCTTCGCGTGGTCTCTGCGCGGAGTGACCCTGGACTAAGTGGTGAATAAGTATGAGGGACTAAGTGAAGCTATGAATTGCGAATGTTATAGACCTTAAATCTTTCTCATGGTATCTGAGGATCATAGATAGGTATGTCAGGTAGGAATTCCGATTGTAGATAGTTTACTCTTGGGACTGCAGCTCGAGATGTGAATTATCTTATTTCGGATTCTCGTGCCTGAGTACTCTAGAGTTGCGGCGCTGCTAAGTACTTGAGACTTGCATTTTGGGAACATGAACAGGCTTTGTCTGACTAGAATGAGCACAAGAGGTCAGGGACATCTAGTTTGGATAGTAAGTGACGTGAGAGACCGGACGGGCTGATACTGGAACGACTTCACCTTTTCCTTCTGATTTACCTGTATATTGTTACTACATGACGTTAGTACACCTGTGTATACATGGTTATCTGACCAATTTGATATGTATTGGTGTATTTGCTTATCCGTCTTCTTGATATGGCGTGTTATGTGCGTATATATTGATTTGTTTATTTGGAATGCTAGAATTTGTTACTGTAGTCAATTTACTGTGTTTATTTACTAAATTACCTTTTTGGGGAAAAAGAAAAGAAAAGAGAGAGGGGAAAACATATATATGGACGGGAGACGTAGTCGTGGACGTGGAGCTAGTCGTGGCCGTGGAGTTAGGCAAACTCAAGAACTGAGAAAAGAAAGAGAAACAGTGGCCGAGCAAGAACAGGGACCGAGGGTTCAGGCTGGAGATCAAATGGCGACGGCGATGCAACAAATGACAAATATCCTGGCACGACTGGTAGATCAACAAGGTCAAATGCCAGTGAATCAACCTCGAAATCCTGAAATCGGAGAGGATAAGGTTCTTGAGAGGTTCCAAAAGTTTCTACCTCCGAAATTTCAAGGAGGGCCTGATCCGGATATAGCTAAGCAGTGGTTGGAGGCAATGATTAATATATTCGCGGCTTTGAATTACACGGAGCAAAGACAAGTAAATTTTGCTGTATTTCAATTCGAAGGACCAGCCCGCGCGTGGTGGAATATAATTAAGGCCAAGTGGGAAAGAGAACAGACGGTATGGACATGGGCGAACTTTATAAGGGAATTTAACGAAAAGTATCTCCCACCTTTAGTCCAAGAAAGGAGAGAGGACGAATTTATTGGGTTGCGTCAGGGAACCCTAAGTGTGGCCGAATATGAGACCAAATTTACTAGACTGTCTAAATTCGCTTCCGAATTGGTGGTTACGGAGCGACGGAGAATAAGACGATTTATACGAGGACCAAATTTGGAAATCCAGGAGGCATTAGCGGCAGTTCAAGTTAATACGAAAAGAGATACATCCAGCAGTATACCTGAGGAATCCGGAGAAAAGATAATGCTCTCCAAAGTGCAAAAAGTGAACCATTCACCTCGCCCGCCTTGGACATTAAGAGCATTAGATGAAAGGTCCATGAAAGGAAGTCAGATCGGATCAAAGGACATTTCTCGAGAAGATCCAACAGTAGCTCCTCGATTGGCCTGTGGATACTGTGGAAAGGCAAATCACACTGAGAACGATTGTTGGCGGAAAGGGCGGAAATGCTTGATTTGTGGGAGTGGTGAGCACCAAGTTAGCAACTGTCCACGGAGACAGTCACGCGGAGATAGTATTCCGCAACTGGAGGGAGCTAAAACAAAACAAACAAATGAAAAAGGGAACCGAACTAGTGGGCCAGCAAAAATGTAGGCGTTAGGCAACCAAGCAGTTCCGGACTCGTTTGAGGCAAATGAAGGTAAAAATTTCGAGGACGAAATTTCTTAAGGGGGAGAGATGTGAGGACCCGAAAATTTTCCGAATTTCTAGGTTTTATTTTATTTAATTGCACACTTTTATACCTTTTCTTTATTGAAAAATTCCTCAGAAAATTTTTTTTATGAGCAAATAAAGTTTTTAAATCATTTTCCTAGTATAAGTTAGTTCATGTGAAATTAAGAGCGTATATCGGACGTGGGACCCGCTAGTGCGGAAAATTCGGTAAAATTCGGCCAATTAGGTTAAGTTGTGTATACCGGATTTAATTTAGCAGGTGCTAAGAGATTATTAGAGGTTGTTATGGATGAGAGTGGAGAGACAAAAGGATAACCATGTATTAAATGAAGTGACAAGTGTCACTTGGTGACTAATTCTTGGACTTTGACTACACTATTCACTACTTTACCAAATAAATCAAAAAAATTGCCAAAAATCATTCTTATTTCTAAGCTTCATGGCCGGCTCTCTCTCAAAGGAAAAGAAGAAAAATCTCTCAACTTTCTTGCTTCTCATCTCACTCAATCTTCAATTCCAACCGATTAAACTTGAAATTACTCCATAAAACATCTTAGTTTAGTGAAGTTAAGCTTGGTTGTGAAGTGGTTTGGAAGGCTAAGGTACCAAGTTGCTTCTTTTCTTGGGTTTGCAAGGTAAGTGATCAAGGAACCTTTCCTTTAATCTTGTTAATGTTCAATTGATGGCTTATGTGAGCTTACGTGATGATTTTAGTGGTTATTTGTGATTTTTGGATGAAATTTGTGAAGTTTTATAAATATTGATGATTTTTCTGTTTTCATATGGATATGATTATGTGGTCATGTATGATGATTGGAAATGATATTTAAGGAAGGTAGAAGGTGGAAAAAGTGGTTAATTGCAAGAAATTTCTGTTTTGGAAGAAAATTGAAAAGTTAGGGTTTTAATGTTCTACATTCTGCCCGGTTTTGTAGCTCATAGTTAGAGGCCGAATTGGCCTTGGGTTAAAACATGAAAGTTGTAGGTAATGATATTTTAGATATTTCTGCAAAATTTCAGGTCAATTGGAGTAGCGTAGCTTGAGAAACGACGGAATTACCCTTGCTGCCCTGGTTTTACCCGAATGTGAGAATTGCGTCTGTAATTGGTTATTTTGGTTGGGAATGTTTCCGAATTGGTTGTTGAGGTCTTCTGATTAATTGTATCCTTGTTTCTTAGCTTTCGGGTGGCTTTGGAATTTCTGGATTTGGACTTAGGTAGCCTGATTTATGATGTTTGCACTAGAATGCATTCTGTGAATCTGTTTTTGCGGTTCTGGTGTAGTAGATTGCATTTTTGATTTGGTTACACTCAAAACTGGGCTGAGTGACCTTCTGTAATATTGTAACCCTATCTCTTAGCTTCGAAACGGTGGATCTTGTATCTTCATCTGATAATCGTAGTGCCATTGGTACCAAAACCTCATAATGACGTCAAAACTATTTTTTTCCGGGTTAACACTTACTCCATTTACGGATTTTTCTGGTTTCCTCTAATGCTTATGTATGCTTATGGAGCCCTATTTTGGTGGTATTTGGAATTGGTTTATGACTTGAATGACTTTAAGCCTAGTGAACGGCTTTTGGAAATGAGATTATTTTTGTACTAGATGTTGGGATTGATTTGAGGAAATAATGAAGCCAAAATGGCTGGAAAATTAGGTAAACACAAAGGGTGTGCTGCCCAAATTTTCAATCAAAGACTAAGTTTGTATTTGAATTTGTATATTTTCGTTTGGCAAATACTATGACCGTTTACCTCTTCGATTTGAAAGGCCAAATGTTTACTTACTCCGTATCCAAAATATAGAAGTATGAGTTAGGGTTTTATCGGCCACAGGTGAACTACTTTCAAGTACGATTTTAAGAGTCTTCCTTTTCCATATGATTTTCATCCTTGGGTCCAAACAACCCTCTTTTACTTGAAAGTCATCTTTACACGCTTTACTCCTAATTAGTCAGGTTTCTTCGTTTCCCCTTAAATGTTTTGCTCGATAAACTGTAATGTGTTCTCTTGTTCAATCTTAGGTTTCACTGGTGACTAAGTGTAATATCCGGAAGGATATTTTACACGTTATTTTGCATAACTAGGTGAGCGTTCCTTGTTTGCTATATTCCTTGACTTATTGGCTTATTATTATTGATTGATAATGTGTGAAGTGCTTTCAATGATTGTTAAAACGAGTTTTTTAGGCGAGTGTGTACTTTATCGAACTCGACCTAAATAAATGTGAAAGTTTCAATGATTAATGATTAAATGCTAGTTGCGCATGAATGTAAGCCGTTTGGCTGAATTGGGCCCTGCCCTTCGTTACCGATCGACTCGAACCAGAAGCGGACTCGGTCGGGCGATATGGTGACCCTGGGTGAATTTGGTATACTCGAGTACTACCTTGTAGTCCGGCTACGTCCGGATGGGTGGAGTCCGGTCAACGTCCGGAAAGGGGATGAACGAACACAAGGATGAACGAGGGATTCTACTTACAAAAATGTATTTTTAAACGATTGGAGGAATAAGGGGAAATGTCAGGGGAACGAACGAACGAACAAACAAATAGCTCCATGTGAGCCCGTATCCTTTTAATGTATGTGTTAATATCACTTTTCATGGTAAATGTTTCTTGAATTATTGATGCCCTATGTTTAATGTATTGGACTGATTATTTGATTATGTGTTCGGAACCTCAATGAGCTTTTAGCTCATCCCTTTAGTTTTGTTTTCCTTAACAGGGGAAGGCACGCAAGGATGAGAGCTGGGTATAGACTAGGTTGGTCTAGCTCTTTGTTTTGTAATGGTTCTCGCCCTTGTGCTTGGCACGGGCTGGTTGTATGGTGAAGTGAAAACCTTTGTCCATTTGATGGGTGTACTTCTTTCCGCGATAGCAATGTACATATAAGTTTCACTTAAGTTTTGGATCCTTGTTTTGCTCTTCCTTGTGGTTGTATTTCGGATTTGATTAAGGAACGACTGAGTCCTGGCGAGAGTTGGGCAGGCGACCCGCCGAACCCTTTGGCTCGCCTTAGGGGGAGGTGGGGCCGTCACAGGTGGTATCAGAGCTTAGGCTTCAGATCTCTATGGTGTATCCTAAGCTAAAGTTTAGGATGCCGGACTGTGGGAATTCGATTTGACTTTAAAGTTAAGCAATTGAGGGATAAAACCTAGAGCCTGCTTCGCGTGGTCTCTGCGCGGAGTGACCCTGGACTAAGTGGTGAATAAGTATGAGGGACTAAGTGAAGCTATGAATTGCGAATGTTATAGACCTTAAATCTTTCTCATGGTATCTGAGGATCATAGATAGGTATGTCAGGTAGGAATTCCGATTGTAGATAGTTTACTCTTGGGACTGCAGCTCGAGATGTGAATTATCTTATTTCGGATTCTCGTGCCTGAGTACTCTAGAGTTGCGGCGCTGCTAAGTACTTGAGACTTGCATTTTGGGAACATGAACAGGCTTTGTCTGACTAGAATGAGCACAAGAGGTCAGGGACATCTAGTTTGGATAGTAAGTGACGTGAGAGACCGGAGGGCTGATACTGGAACGACTTCACCTTTTCCTTCTGATTTACCTGTATATTGTTACTACATGATGTTAGTACACCTGTGTATACATGGTTATCTGACCAATTTAATATGTATTGGTGTATTTGCTTATCCGTCTTCTTGATATGCCGTGTTATGTGCGTATATATTGATTTGTGTATTTGGAATGCTAGAATTTGTTACTGTAGTCAATTTACTGTGTTTATTTACTAAATTACCTTTTTGGGGAAAAAGAAAAGAAAAGAGAGATGGGAAAACATATATATGGACGGGAGACGTAGTCGTGGACGTGGAGCTAGTCGTGGCCGTGGAGTTAGGCAAGCTCAAGAACTGAGAAAAGAAAGAGAAACAGTGGCCGAGCAAGAACAGGGACCGAGGGTTGAGGCTGGAGATCAAATGGCGACGGCGATGCAACAAATGACAAATATCCTGGCACGACTGGTAGATCAACAAGGTCAAATGCCAGTGAATCAACCTCGAAATCCTGAGATCGGAGAGGATAAGGTTCTTGAGAGGTTCCAAAAGTTTCTACCTCCGAAATTTCAAGGAGGGCCTGATCCGGATATAGCTGAGCAGTGGTTGGAGGCAATGATTAATATCTTCGCGGCTTTGAATTACACGGAGCAAAGACAAGTAAATTTTGCTGTATTTCAATTCGAAGGACCAGCCCGCGCGTGGTGGAATGTAATTAAGGCCAAGTGGGAAAGAGAACAGACGGTATGGACATGGGCGAACTTTATAAGGGAATTTAACGAAAAGTATCTCCCACCTTTAGTCCAAGAAAGGAGAGAGGACGAATTTATTGGGTTGCGTCAGGGAACCCTAAGTGTGGCCGAATATGAGACCAAATTTACTAGACTGTCTAAATTCGCTTCCGAATTGGTGGTTACGGAGCGACGGAGAATAAGACGATTTATACGAGGACTAAATTTGGAAATCCAGGAGGCATTAGCGGCAGTTCAAGTTAATACGAAAAGAGATACATCCAGCAGTATACCTGAGGAATCCGGAGAAAAGATAATGCTCTCCAAAGTGCAAAAAGTGAACCATTCACCTTACCCGCCTTGGACATTAAGAGCATTAGATGAAAGGTCCATGAAAGTAAGTCAGATCGGATCAAAGGACATTTCTCGAGAAGATCCAACAGTAGCTCCACGATTGGCCTGTGGATACTGTGGAAAGGCAAATCACACTGAGAACGATTGTTGGCGGAAAGGGCGGAAATGCTTGATTTGTGGGAGTGGTGAGCACCAAGTTAGCAACTGTCCGCGGAGACAGTCACGCGGAGGTAGTATTCCGCAACTGGAGGGAGCTAAAACAAAACAAGCAAATGAAAAAGGGAACCGAACTAGTGGGCCAGCAAAAATGTATGCGTTAGGCAACCAAGCAGTTCCGGACACGTTTGAGGCAAATGAAGGTAAAAATTTTGAAGACGAAATTTCTTAAGGGGGAGAGATGTGAGGACCCGAAAATTTTCTGAATTTCTAGGTTTTATTTTATTTAATTGCACACTTTTATACCTTTTCTTTATTGAAAAATTCCCCAGATAATTTTTTTTATGAGCAAATAAAGTTTTTAAATCATTTTCCTAGTATAAGTTAGTTCATGTGAAATTAAGAGCGTATATCGGACGTGGGACCCGCTAATGCGGAAAGTTCGGTAAAATTCGGCCAATTAGGTTAAGTTGTATATACCAGATTTAATTTAGCAGGTGCTAAGAGATTATTAGAGGTTGTTATGGATGAGAGTGGAGAGACAAAAGGATAACCATGTATTAAATGAAGTGACAAGTGTCACTTGGTGACTAATTCTTGTACTTTGACTACACTATTCACTACTTTACCAAATAAATCAAAAAAATTACCAAAAATCATTCTTATTTCTAAGCTTCATGGCCGGCTCTCTCTCAAAGGAAAAGAAGAAAAATCTCTCAACTTTCTTGCTTCTCATCTCACTCAATCTTCAATTCCAACCAATTAAACTTGAAATTACTCCATAAAACCTCTTAGTTTAGTGAAGTTAAGCTTAGTTGTGAAGTGGTTTGGAAGGCTAAGGTACCAAGTTGCTTCTTTTCTTGGGTTTTCAAGGTAAGTGATCAAGGAACCTTTCCTTTAATCTTGTTAATGTTCAATTGATGGCTTATGTGAGCTTAAGTGATGATTTTAGTGGTTATTTGTGATTTTTGGATGAAATTTATGAAGTTTTATAAATATTGATGATTTTTCTGTTTTCATATGGATATGATTATGTGGTCATGTATGATGATTGAAAATGATATTTAAGGAAGCTAGAAGGTGGAAAAAGTGGTTAATTGCAAGAAATTTCTGTTTTGGAAGAAAATTGAAAAGTTAGGGTTTTAATGTTCTGCATTCTGTCCGATTTTGTAGCTCATAGTTAGAGGCCAAATTGGCCTTGGGTTAAAACATTAAAGTTTTAGGGAATGATATTTTAGAGATGCCTGAAAAATTTCAGGTCAATCGGAGTAGCGTAGCTTGAGAAAGGACGGAAATACCCCTGCTGCCCTGGTTTTACCCGAATGTGAGAATTGCGTCTGTAATTGGTTATTTTGGTTGGGAATGTTTCCGAATTGGTTGTTGAGGTCTTCTGATGAATTGTAGCCTTGTTTCTTAGCTTTCGGATGGCTTTGGAATTTCTGGATTTGGACTTAGGTAGCCTGATTTATGATGTTTGAACTAGAATGCATTCTGTGAATCTGTTTTTGCGGTTCTGGTGTAGTAGATTGCATTTTTGATTTGGTTACACTGAAAACTGGGCTGAGTGACCTTCTGTAATATTGTAGCCCTATCTCTTAGCTTCGGAACGGTGGATCTTGCATCTTCATCTGATAATCGTAGTGCCATTGGTACCAAAACCTCATAATGACGTCAAAACTATTTTTTTTCGGGTTAACACTTACTCAATTTACGGATTTTTCTGGTTTCCTCTAATGCTTATGTATGCTTATGGAGCCCTATTTTGGTGGTATTTGGAATTGGTTTATGACTTGAATGACTTTAAGCCTAGTGAACGGCTTTTGGAAATGAGATTATTTTTGTACTAGATATTGGGACTGATTTGAGGAAATAATGAAGCCAAAATGGCTGGAAAATTAGGTAAACACAAAGGGTGTGCTGCCCAAATTTTCACTCAAGGACTAAGTTTCTATTTGAATTTGTATATTTTCGTTTGGCAAATACTATGACCGTTTACCTCTTCGATTTGAAACGCCAAATGTTTACTTACTCCGTACCCAAAATATAGAAGTATGAGTTAGGGTTTTATCGGCCACAGGTGAACGACTTTCAAGTACGGTTTTAAGAGTCTTCCTTTTCCATATGATTTTCATCCTTGGGTCCAAACAACCCTCTTTTACTTGAAAGTCATCTTTACACGCTTTACTCCTAATTAGTCAGGTTTCTTCGTTTCCCCTTAAATGTTTTGCTCGATAAACTGTAATGTGTTCTCTTGTTCAATCTTAGGTTTCACTGGTGACTAAGTGTAATATCCGGAAGGATATTTTACACGTTATTTTGCATAACTAGGTGAGCGTTCCTTGTTTGCTATATTCCTTGACTTATTGGCTTATTATTATTGATTGATAATGTGTGAAGTGCTTTCAATGATTGTTAAAACGAGTTTTTTAGGCGAGTGTGTACTTTATCGAACTCGACCTAAATAAATGTGAAAGTTTCAATGATTAATGATTAAATGCTAGTTGCGCATGAATGTAAGCCGTTTGGCTGAATTGGGCCCTGCCCTTCGTTACCGATCGACTCGAACCAGAAGCGGACTCGGTCGGGCGATATGGTGACCCTGGGTGAATTTGGTATACTCGAGTACTACCTTGTAGTCCGGCTACGTCCGGATGGGTGGAGTCCGGTCAACGTCCGGAAAGGGGATGAACGAACACAAGGATGAACGAGGGATTCTACTTACAAAAATGTATTTTTAAACGATTGGAGGAATAAGGGGAAATGTCAGGGGAACGAACGAACGAACAAACAAATAGCTCCATGTGAGCCCGTATCCTTTTAATGTATGTGTTAATATCACTTTTCATGGTAAATGTTTCTTGAATTATTGATGCCCTATGTTTAATGTATTGGACTGATTATTTGATTATGTGTTCGGAACCTCAATGAGCTTTTAGCTCATCCCTTTAGTTTTGTTTTCCTTAACAGGGGAAGGCACGCAAGGATGAGAGCTGGGTATAGACTAGGTTGGTCTAGCTCTTTGTTTTGTAATGGTTCTCGCCCTTGTGCTTGGCACGGGCTGGTTGTATGGTGAAGTGAAAACCTTTGTCCATTTGATGGGTGTACTTCTTTCCGCGATAGCAATGTACATATAAGTTTCACTTAAGTTTTGGATCCTTGTTTTGCTCTTCCTTGTGGTTGTATTTCGGATTTGATTAAGGAACGACTGAGTCCTGGCGAGAGTTGGGCAGGCGACCCGCCGAACCCTTTGGCTCGCCTTAGGGGGAGGTGGGGCCGTCACAGGTGGTATCAGAGCTTAGGCTTCAGATCTCTGTAGTGTATCCTAAGCTAAAGTTTAGGATGCCGGACTGTGGGAATTCTATTTGACTTTAAAGTTAAGCAATTGAGGGATAAAACCTAGAGCCTGCTTCGCGTGGTCTCTGCGCGGAGTGACCCTGGACTAAGTGGTGAATAAGTATGAGGGACTAAGTGAAGCTATGAATTGCGAATGTTATAGACCTTAAATCTTTCTCATGGTATCTGAGGATCATAGATAGGTATGTCAGGTAGGAATTCCGATTGTAGATAGTTTACTCTTGGGACTGCAGCTCGAGATGTGAATTATCTTATTTCGGATTCTCGTGCCTGAGTACTCTAGAGTTGCGGCGCTGCTAAGTACTTGAGACTTGCATTTTGGGAACATGAACAGGCTTTGTCTGACTAGAATGAGCACAAGAGGTCAGGGACATCTAGTTTGGATAGTAAGTGACGTGAGAGACCGGACGGGCTGATACTGGAACGACTTCACCTTTTCCTTCTGATTTACCTGTATATTGTTACTACATGACGTTAGTACACCTGTGTATACATGGTTATCTGACCAATTTGATATGTATTGGTGTATTTGCTTATCCGTCTTCTTGATATGGCGTGTTATGTGCGTATATATTGATTTGTTTATTTGGAATGCTAGAATTTGTTACTGTAGTCAATTTACTGTGTTTATTTACTAAATTACCTTTTTGGGGAAAAAGAAAAGAAAAGAGAGAGGGGAAAACATATATATGGACGGGAGACGTAGTCGTGGACGTGGAGCTAGTCGTGGCCGTGGAGTTAGGCAAGCTCAAGAACTGAGAAAAGAAAGAGAAACAGTGGCCGAGCAAGAACAGGGACCGAGGGTTGAGGCTGGAGATCAAATGGCGACGGCGATGCAACAAATGACAAATATCCTGGCACGACTGGTAGATCAACAAGGTCAAATGCCAGTGAATCAACCTCGAAATCCTGAAATCGGAGAGGATAAGGTTCTTGAGAGGTTCCAAAAGTTTCTACCTCCGAAATTTCAAGGAGGGCCTGATCCGGATATAGCTAAGCAGTGGTTGGAGGCAATGATTAATATATTCGCGGCTTTGAATTACACGGAGCAAAGACAAGTAAATTTTGCTGTATTTCAATTCGAAGGACCAGCCCGCGCGTGGTGGAATATAATTAAGGCCAAGTGGGAAAGAGAACAGACGGTATGGACATGGGCGAACTTTATAAGGGAATTTAACGAAAAGTATCTCCCACCTTTAGTCCAAGAAAGGAGAGAGGACGAATTTATTGGGTTGCGTCAGGGAACCCTAAGTGTGGCCGAATATGAGACCAAATTTACTAGACTGTCTAAATTCGCTTCCGAATTGGTGGTTACGGAGCGACGGAGAATAAGACGATTTATACGAGGACCAAATTTGGAAATCCAGGAGGCATTAGCGGCAGTTCAAGTTAATACGAAAAGAGATACATCCAGCAGTATACCTGAGGAATCCGGAGAAAAGATAATGCTCTCCAAAGTGCAAAAAGTGAACCATTCACCTCGCCCGCCTTGGACATTAAGAGCATTAGATGAAAGGTCCATGAAAGGAAGGCAGATCGGATCAAAGGACATTTCTCGAGAAGATCCAACAGTAGCTCCTCGATTGGCCTGTGGATACTGTGGAAAGGCAAATCACACTGAGAACGATTGTTGGCGGAAAGGGCGGAAATGCTTGATTTGTGGGAGTGGTGAGCACCAAGTTAGCAACTGTCCACGGAGACAGTCACGCGGAGATAGTATTCCGCAACTGGAGGGAGCTAAAACAAAACAAACAAATGAAAAAGGGAACCGAACTAGTGGGCCAGCAAAAATGTAGGCGTTAGGCAACCAAGCAGTTCCGGACTCGTTTGAGGCAAATGAAGGTAAAAATTTCGAGGACGAAATTTCTTAAGGGGGAGAGATGTGAGGACCCGAAAATTTTCCGAATTTCTAGGTTTGTTGGATGCTTTACACCCCTAAAACTTATCCCAAGTAAATAAATAAATAAAGGTCTCAAATCACCTAAATTCTGAAAATGTTATTGAAAGTAGACAAATTGCTCGTAACAGCATATGCATTTTTTTTGGGGGTTAATTTCTTAAGTGTAATGCAATTTTCTACCTTTAAGAAGGAAGCACAAGATGGTCTGCAGTACATAAGTGTATTGTTCACTAACGTTATTTAAATGTATTGTAAATCCTCAAGATAAAAGTATGAGATCTACTGATATAAGACCAGAACTAGTGAAAACATTAAAGATGGATAATTGAGATAGTTTTGAGGTTCTCTTCTGAAGCATCTAAGAGAAGCAAAAAATAGACTTTACTTGAGACTTCCAAAAAGAGAATCACAAAAATGGCCAAGAAATTTAATATGCATGAAAATATCATACGTTAATAGGACTAGCTTTGAGCATCCTTGTACTATATAAGAATGAGTTGTGATCAAAGGAAGGTTTGAATTTCAACCGCAAGGATAGGGACTTTTTGAAAATGTGAAATACTATGTAGTTTTTTCAGAACTTTTGGCACAACTAAAGGTAGCATGTGTATAGATATATTTACCGAAATGCCCTCATTTGGTACATTTAAAGGTTTGATTTATGAAGACATTTGGGTATTTCTAAAATATGGAATTATTTTGCAACCGTTTGTGCATCGAATACAACTCATATAAGCTTTTGTGCTGGTATAATTATTGAAATGGTGTTATAGACACATTTAATTGAAATGTGGCTTTTGTTGTGTAATTAACACAAAGACATATTAACATGTTGTGCAATTAACGCATTGCTGTAATTAGCCGTTGGAGGGTATTCTTTTGTCTGAAACAACTTATGTCTTCTCTTGGACAATTTTCAATTGACATCTATAAAGGCCTTTTGGGAATGGTAAAATTGTAAAAATATTGATAAAACAAAGTGTACAAGTGTGTGTTGCAATTAGGATGTACTATTATTAGCTTTGTTATATTTGATGACCATTTCTTTTCAAAATTAACTATTATTTGTTCAATAAAAAATCTTCTTTAATTACAGGCAACAAACACCAGCGCAATACGCCGGCTCTCTCTCCCTAGTAGTAACTATAGGAACAACATCAGACATGTTAAATATATGGAGCCTAGCACAGAGAAGGATATTATTCAAAGAATCCACCTTAGAAAGAGAGATTTTGAACATGCCAAAGGTCCAACTATGCTATAAAGTCCAAGATGCGCAGTAAAAGTTGAAAAACTCGTAATCTTAGCTTATTGGGAACAAAATATTATACTCCACGAGTATGTGTCGAATACGCATGCAAAGTAAAATTACAAGGAAACTTTTATTATTTGAAGCCATTAATGCAACATCCAAAATGGCCGTACATAGTCTGTATTACTGCTGACAAACCTCAAATTGGAGAACCCACATTTGGATTTGTCTTCTACTTAATCAGGGTGTAGTATAGAAATTACAACTGAGCAATAGTCCAAGAATACATCTGCAACTTGATTATGAAGATTGGAAACAGTAGTATTTGTATAGTAACTCTTAGGTGTATCCATCTCTGTAGGATCAGGCAGTCGTGGTCTCGAGAAATGGATAATCAGTGTAGCCAATAACAGGATCAGATATATAAAAAGTAGAGCTGTCATACTTGGTCAGAGGAGCATTTAACTCAAATCTTCTGGGCAAATCAGGATTGGACAAGAACCATCGTCCGTAAGCAATGAGATCAGCCCCATTTTCTGCTATAGCTTCATTGCCATCTTCCCTTAGATAACCACCAGCAGCCAAGAAAGTTCCCTTGAATGCCTTTCTCATCGGCAAAAGACTGCCATCATGGCGTTTAAAGTTTGGATTGAACCTGAGTTTTGGATCAACCATGTGCAAGTACAGAATCCCATATTTATTCAGGGCTTCAGCCATGTAAAGGCCTAAAGCATTTGGATTTGAATCGGCGCTATCATTGAAATATGTGAAGGGTGAAAGCCTTATCCCAACTCTAAGAGGGCCAATTGCATTGGAAACAGCTTCAACGATTTCCAGAGCAAATCTGCACCTGTTCTCCATGGAACCTCCGTATTCGTCCGTCCGATCATTTGCTTCGTCTTTCATGAATTGCTCTATTAGATAGCCATGCGCCCCATGGATCTCCACCCCATCAAATCCTGAAAATTAGAGCATTATAGTTGATATTGACTGCTTTGATCTTTTGCAAAAGGTTGAGTTGTTGCAGCAAAAATGCTTACCAGCTTCAATAGCATTAATTGCAGCGAGCCTAAAATCATTGACGATGTTAGGAATCTCTTCTTTCCTCAATCTTCGAGGAGGTGAATAATATTCTAAATCAAAACCAGTACTATTTGACTGAACGCGGGGAGTTAACGCTTTATCTGTAGATGAGATTGGAGCCTGTCCATTAGGCTGAGCATCTGCAAATGACAGTAAAATACACCAAGGCTCATTAATGAAGAGGCAAAGGATATTATGGGTTAAATACGTTAAATAAAGGTCGAAAGACTACCATATACTCAAGTTATAAACAAGATCCAGGTCAACTGGTAGAGACATCAACTAGATAATCATGCGGTTTAGTCACTACTGTAAAGCAGAAACTTTGAGCTGCTGAGGCTACTTCAAATTGAACAGTTTAAGATTGTAACACCGAGAGTAATTTATACACTAGGCTGTTTATCAAACAAGAAGACAAGGTAACAACATCAAGTTGTGGATATTGAGGTCCATCTTAGGAATTTTAACTCCTATGTACAGAAATTTCATGAATTTTGTGGCAAAGAAATGAAGCCAATGCATAACAGGGGTCCCACAGGCTATCCTTTGGACTGTGGAACGACTAGAGAGGCAAAACATTTAAAGAGGTAATGTGTAGAAGAAGTTACCATAATTAGAAACTCTTCCCACATGCCAAAGCTGGCAAAAGATTATACCGCCTTTGGCATGGACAGCATCAACAATGGGTTTCCAGGCCTCAACATGTTCCTTCGTCCAGATACCAGGTGTATCTGTATACCTACAAACATTACAAAATTAATTGAGAGGTAAAGAAAGGGAACTACAGCATGAAACTTGTACTGGTATAATTTTTGCCATGTAAAAAATTACCCTTGGGCTGTATCAGAAACTCCTGTGGCTTCAGCTATCAGGAAACCGCCTTTGGTAGTTCTTTGAGAGTAGTACAATGCAGCATGGGGTTGTGGTACATTTCCATATGATCTTTGCCTTGTCAGAGGTGCCAAAACAACTCTGCAATGGGAGTTGCCAAAAACCCAAAAAGGGTAAACGAAATGCAGAAATTAGTCTCAGATTTGCTAATATTTTCTGAAACATTGGGTTTCGATTGCAGAAACAAGAATGTTAGTTAAAGAAATGTCAAGAAAGCTTAAACAATTCTTCTGAAACAGGGGAGGTCCAAATATAGTATTGCATTGCAGCTGCTATTTCCCAAATGGGATTTTAACAAGAAGGGCCGAAATCATTTTCTCATGAAAAACTACATTGTATAAAAGGAAGCTAGAGAAAGATGGTACCTATGAGAAAGCTGGAAAGGCCCCATTTTGTATGGAGTTAGTAAGGGAATTGGTTGCTCTTCTTCTCGACCATTATCAATCTTCTGCTCCATGATCTTTCTTGTTTGTACTATTTCTTCACTTTAATGACTTTCCCGTCTCAAAATTCAGAGAATAATGCAACTAAAGGTGCAAATGAAGCTAATGCATCCTCGTCCATTTATAGAGTTGAAAAGAAGGATCGCGATGCACTGATGGTGATAGGAAAACAGAACAGGTAACATTATTATTATTATTATTATTATTTTAAAAAGAGTCCTTTCCTGATTAAAGCCGCCAGGGTAATAAAAAAAGGGCGCCGCCAGGGCCCACACTCCATAAAATCATTGTAGTCAATGTACCAAAAAATGACAAATTAAACTTAATCCCCTATAGTTTCTGGTATTATGATTTTACTTCTCGATTTAGTTTCTAGACCGCTAAGGTCAAAACTCGAGAGTTCAAGTGTTTTTTCTGCCTTTTCTTCCTTAAATTCCATCCTTCCCCTATTAAAAATTTTTAAAAAAAAACACTTTACTTTCTTTAAGTTTTTAATTGTACTTGTGCATGATTTAGGAGATTTACAAACAAAACTATCCCGGCATTTTAGATTAGTTCTCATGTCATGTAGGCACCGTGTGTTCTTGGAATCTATCTTGACACATCACACATGGTAATGATTCGAGTCGAATCCAGCAGAATTTTTTTGCACTTAAAATTAAAAAACCAAAGCCCGCCTCAACTAAATCTAGAGCAATCCAAAATTGCCAACTGCATGATTTTGTCCAAGCTACTAATCACGCCAATTCCACATTAATTAGCCAAGATCTTCTAGACTAATTGCTACTGATCATGGACTTCTCCGGCTATGCAAATTAATTTTGAAACCGAAGTTTAAGTTCATTAACACAGTTAATTTTTCATGATCCAAATATTTATATTGATTTTACAGAAATATGGAGTTGTAAAGTTTTATGATGACTTCTAGTTCAAATGAACAAACATGACAAAATTCATGAGTATTATTACAAGGATAATTTTTTTTTTGGCACTCTCAACGTATACATGAGTGGATATAGATACATGCCACATAATTCAATTTCAAACTTTAAATTCACTGTTTTATATATATGGCATACATCTACACTTGCTAGTATAAAAAATTCTCCACACTGACAATGCATAAAAACTGAATTCTTATTACACTATTTATAAAAAAAAATCAGTATTATTATTGTAATAGGTGTAAAACTATTGAATATTGTAGCATGACAAGGAAAACGATAGTTTGATCCCATTAATGTATATTTTGAGCCCTAGATCCTCCAAAGTTGTTTTAAACTACCATAAATTGTTAAATCACGTCAAAATCAATCGCTAGCCATTGGCATAAGAAGTAAATTTTGATTGAATTCAAAGTTTGATGAACCAAATTAAAAAAGTCGCTATTTTTTACACTAGATTTAAATTAAGTTCTTTGAAAAAAATCGATGAAATCTTGGTCTAATGATTGAAGTTGAGCCTTTAGGATTTAAATGTCTTGGGTTCTAATCCTCTTTTCTTCTTCCCGCTTTTTAAATCCAACCACCCCTTTTAGAAAAAAGTTTTTAAAAAATATCTCTATGGAAAAAAATATATTTTTTGAACTTGGTCCTTTAAAATTTCAGGATTGTGTTAATGGATCCCCCAACAAAATACTTTGGCTATCTTATCATAAAATCACGTCAAACTTCCTTAGTATAAGCTATCCGTATCGGAACAGAGCACTTAATTGCAGTTAAGGAGCTAAATCGAAAAGTTTGAAAACTTATAATGCAAGTTTGACAGTCAACTTATACATGTTTCAACTTCTACAGGTCAAAAGTTTCTTGTATTTAAGCTGGACCCGGTTTTGACCTTCGACTAATGAAGTATGGGCATACGATTGTGGATTTTTATTGACTAGTGCGCACTCGATGATCAATTTTAGTTCGAGTTGTGCTCAAGAAGGGTCTACCTAATAGTAAAGGTGATGGGTCGTGAGAGTGTTCATCATCCATGTCAAACACGTAAAAATCAGCAGGAAAAACCAATTCATTAATTTTCACTAAAACATCCTCAATCAACCCGTCAGGGTATGCATTGGTTCGGTCAGTCAGTTGGATTATTATGCCAGTCTCTTTTAAAGGACCTAAATTCAAAGAAGCATATATGGACTTGGGCATCACATTAATTGAGGCTCCTAGATCCAACATAGCCTTTCCAATCAAGGTATTGCCTATCCTACAAGGAATAGTGAACATATCTGGGTCCCCGCATTTCGGCGGAAGCTTTCGTTGCAGAATTGCTGACACATTTTTTCCCACTACCACTCTCTCATCTCCTTTCAACCGCTTTCGGTTGACACACAAGTCCCTCAAAAATTTTGCATATCTGGGTACCTGCTTAATCGCATCTAGAAGGGGAATATTGATCTCCACTTTGCGAAAGATCTCCAGGACCTCTTTCTCCTTGTCCTGCTTCATTGGTTTCTCCAATCTGCTTGGGAAGGGAGGTGGGTTGGTTCTAACTGGAATGAGTGGGTCCGGGACTACCTTTGAATTTTTATTGTCTTTGTCCTCCTCTTCCAACTCCTTCTCAATTCGATCTTTGTCCTTGTCCTTAGGAATCAACGGGTTGGATCCTTGGACCTCCTTGCCACTTCTCAAGGTCATGGCGCTCACATTCTTCGGGTTCAACTCAGGTTGAGATGGCAGCTTTCCTTGCATTTGGGACTCCAACCGATTGAGCGTGATGGTCATTTGATTTACTTGAGTTTGCAATGATTGCA
>NC_040036.1:44023517-44064569 GCF_003713205.1 Coffea eugenioides | reverse complement strand
AAAAAAAAAAAGAAAACAAAAAAAAAAACAAAAACAAGATAGTTTCTGCGGTTTCTGGCATTTGGTCTATCTTCATTACTGCATTTTCTGGCTCCGTTAAAATGAGGTAAGTACAGGCCATCTAGTTCCATCTAAGGGCTCCAATTCAAAACCATGATCAATGGCTAGGAGGGGGGCTGGGTGCTGGAATCATTTAGAGCCATCAGGATGAACTTTGAGGGTTTTAGGGACCTGGGGTTCCCCTATAAAAAGAAAACGGACGGAAAGAAAGAAAGGGAGGCTAGTGACGGCTGGGAGGTTGAGGGAATAGAGTAAACAGCGGCTAGGTTTTGATAGAGAAAGAAAGAAACTAAGAGAGCGAGAGAGAGCTGGGGTTGGCCGGCTGTAGGAAGAAAAGGGCTTGGAAAATCTGGAAAAAGGGAGAGAGCGAGGGGACGGAGGGTTTCTGTGGTTGAAATCGCAGCAGGGAGCGGTCGCAGAGAAGAGGAAAAAGCCGTGCTTGAACCTGTCCACAAACATCAAGCTGGAGGGCGTTGACACCTCCACCATTCTGTCTGAGGCCGCCTCTACTGTTGCCAAACTCGTCCGCAAGCCTGAGGCTTATGTTATGATTGTGTTCAAGGGGTCTGTACCCATGTCCTTTGGTGGAACTAAGCAGCCAACTGCCTACGCCCTCGAAAATTCTTCACCAGAAATTTGCATCTTCAATTTTGGTATCTGGAGGCAATCTTTTTTATCCTTCTTTGTTCACTGGACTCCATAAGGTGCCAAAGGTAATCCCTTTTGCCTTATATCTCTCACACAAGTCCAGATCTTCCCTAAATATGTCAACGATCGTGCTGCACTTTGTCCATTATCCTGTTTTGCTGTTTTGTTTCCTATGGTAGCCCAATGGATTGTTTTTTTGTTGCATAATTCTTTGTTCAAGCTTGCCCTGAGAAAATGAAATTCGATGGCTAATGTCTGGTGGAAAATTTTTGTCCCAAATCGTGTGTTTTGTCCTGGAAATCTGGTTTACCAGAGTTGAATTCAGCCAATGTCTTGCGTGTTTTTGTTCTGCAAAGAAGATTACGATTCTGGGATTGAATTTTTGCTTGTTTGGATTGCTGAAGTTCTGGCTGGGCTTAGGATTTCTTTTGCTTTTGCTTGCTGTGTGATGATGATGCCATGTCTATGCCTGCCTGCATTTTAAAGTAGCAATTTGCGATGTAGCATCAGGCTGCAACAAGGCCAATCTATTGCAGCGATGTTGACGAAACTGGATTTTGGGAAGCTGAGGTTCTAGTTTGGTCTGATTGTTCTTTTGGGTCTGTTTGTTATTGGATGGTGATGCCATAGTATGCGTCTGCTGCAATTTATTGCAGCAAAGTGTGGTATAACAGCAGGCCATAACATAGACATTGTTTTGCAAATGAGTAAAACCTTCGCTGCTTCAAGTTCATCTTCTTTTGCTGATTTTATGTTCAGTTTCCTTGTTGATTTCGGTGAAGTAGACAATGGTATTTGGTTGCTTAGTTTAGAGTTTTGATGTTTGGTGAAAAAGTTTAGATCAAAGTCATGCATTTGGACCAGAAATATGCTTTTGTCAAAGAAAATGCAGCAAGCTTTCGGTTGCAGAAGCTTTCTTTGCAACATTTGCATGAAGTTTGCATGAAATAGTTTTTGAAAGTTGCACTTTAACCCCTTAGCTTCTGTCTAACGCTACTATGGCCCAATTCATTGGATAACTTAATCAATTTTGTCCTCTTAATATGCCATTTTCTCTTTAATATGTTTTAACTTGTTTTTGGATAGCTTCTTAAGGAGTTTTAGGATGAATTTGTAGGTTTAATAACTATTTATGAATTTATAGCTTTGATTTGAATTTTTAGTGGAATGTTTGAATTTTTGTCGTTTAATTTTATAGACTTATAGCTTTGATTCGAATTTTTAGTGGAATGTTTGAATTTTTGTCGTTTAATTGTAAAAATGGGGTTTTTATTCGTTTCTTATGAATTTTAATTTTAATTTATTATCTTGTAATGATAATAAATAGACCCCTCAAAATTCTTTAATTTTTGTAATCAAAATTTCTTGAACGTGATACTTTGAGTGATTCAATTTCCTGTTTATTACCATTTCATGTGATTATTTGTTAATTAAAGTGATGCCTTGACCTTTTCTTTGTTTTTAGAGGGTAAATAAGTAATTTCACTCCATTAGGGCCCCAACTCAAGGGAGGTACACTCTATCCCTTATTTTTACTTTATTTGACCCTATGTGTACTTATGTGATTTATGTGTTTAATTGCATGCCTTTTGAATATTTTCATTTTATTTATTTATTCGCTTTAGTCGTCTTAATTTCATATATTTATTTTAGCTTCATTTTGGTTATTTAAAAGGCATTTAAATGCCAAGTTGTAATAGTTAGGTTTATTTTATTTTATTTATTTTCATTTCTCCTCTTAGATTGTAGTAGGCTTCTCCCGAATGTAATAGTTAGGGCTTTATTTGTTTTACTTGCCTTATGTGTGTTTTGCATGTCTATGTGCTATGTGTTACCGCTTTCTTAGGGTCTTGCATCTAGATATCATGCTCGTGTGTTATGTGTTATATGTGCTATATGTGATTTATGTGTTTATATGCTTTTATTAGGTCTTACACGATTTATTTGGTTGTAATAAATGCATGTCATTACCACACTAGTCCAACGCTGGTTGTGATTTTCTTTGATCAATTTCTCACTAGTCCAATGCTAGTGAGAAAGTAGAAACATGAGCTAGTCCAACGCTAGACCCTTAGGACCCCTTCGCGCGTTAGATCATGATTGTATGATAAAATCACTTCATCTCATGCATATTTTTCACTTTCTAGGGTCTTTAATCATTTTGTATGATATACCCCTTGTACTATAGCCATTATCCCTAATTTCCCTATATATACCCCCTATGTATGATACATAACATTAGAATTGCATTTCATTCCAGAAATAGGATTAGGGTAGTGCATTTGCTTGATTAGATTAGGGAATGCCCCTTGAGTATGGGATATGGACGAGTTTGGCTTTTCTAGCCTTAGCACGCTCGTATTCCCTCTATTAAAGGAAAAATTGAGTCACGAATCTTAGTCCCCCGTACCCGACATGATGCACTCCTTTAAGACATGTATATTTCTATAATTATTTTATCCTTTTTCTTTTCTTGGAGTCTCATATTTTTTGCATTATTCGTGACTTCTCCAAAGACTCACTATTGGGCGTCACAATTAATGTGATTGGCACCATTCAAGCCTTGAAGAGAAATTTCGACCCCCGATGCCCCTAGATCTAGGGTTTGCATTCATATAGTACATCCAAATGTGATAAATCGTTAGGTTAAAATAAGAAAATCTTTGACTAAATCGCGCAACTAGCCTTGGCTAGGTTGAGAGGGTGCGTTGGACCTCGTCCTTGCCTTCCCTCTCATCAAATGTGACTCCCGAACATTTTCTCTGATTTTTGTAGACTTAAGAGTCGTTTAAAAGGGTTTTCTATAATTTTACGCAAAAAATTATTTTTTAGGTGACTTGGTACACCTTAACTCAATACCAAGTGGCGACTCCAATTTTTATTCAAAACCCTTTTAAACTATTATTTTGGGTCAAATCGTCGCATTTACAAAACCCATTTAAGCCCATTTTCTTTTAAATCAAACATTCATTTTCCAATCAAAAATCAATCAAAAATTCTTTTTCCTAAACTACTTTATTTTATTAAAAAGGGAGCGCGACAGTTAGCTAGATTAATTAGTATGGAGAGACAAGAAGATAAGTTTAAACATTAAAGGAGCCAAGTGTCATGAACCTATTGGGTGTGGACTTTGACCAAACTTTCTTTACCTTTACTAAACATCAAATTTGACCAAGATCATCTTCATTTCTTCCTTAAACTGGCCGAAATATTGAGGAGAGAAAAGAGAGGAAACTTCATCTTATTTCTTCAAATCCAAGCCCAAATCTTGATTTCCAACCGTTGAAATTGTAGATTACTCCATCAAAGTTGCTTAATAAGGAGGATTAAAGCTTCTAGTGGAGGGATTTGTGAAAGAAAAACCCTAAGTTATCATCTTTCTTGAGGTGTTAAGGTACTTTGCTTACAAACTTCCTCTTTGTTCATGCTAATGTCAAATTAGTGGCTTATGTGGCTAAATATGTTGATTTGTGTTAGGTTTTACGTTTGAAAGTGGAGTTTTGATGGATTTTTGATTTATTGATGATTTTTTTGATTAATATATGATAATTATTGTTTAGTCATGGATTGATGGCCTGTTATAGTGTAAAATGGAGATTGGTATATGTTGGATATGATTGGTTGCGGAAAATTTCAAAGATTATGCGGAATTTCCAGTTTAGGGTTGCATCCTACCCTGTTCTGCCCGAACCTGTTAGGCCATGATTGAGGCCCAATCAGCCTTTGCCCAAAACATGAAAGTTGTTGGTAATTCAGTTATCTAGCTACCTGTAAACTTTCAGCTCAATCGGAGTACTGTAACATGTGAAATGACTGAAATACCCTTGACTACCCATGAGCCCTGTTTCGCGCCCAGATTTATATTTTTGTGGAGTTTTCCATTTTTGACTCTGAAAATGCATGATTTGGCTTTGGAGGTCTTCATAAGAAATGTAGGGTTATGTCTTGGCTTCGAAACGCCATAAGATTCGTTTCAATCCAATAAGCGTACCTTTGGTTGTGATTGATAAATTAAGGGATGTCAAACCTGCGATTTAGCTTTTGTCCTTAAAACTTGATTTCCAGTTGCATTTCTAGACTTGCTTTGTATTTGGATGAACTTGAGCCTAGTTGAAGGGCTATTGTATTGAGATTTATTATGTGTTGGATTGGACTGAGTTGAGGAAAAAAATGAAGCCATAAATGGCTGGAATATAGCAAAATACAGAGGGCATGCTGCCCAAAATTTTAGGGTTATGTGATTCCTTCAAATTGAGTTGATCTCAGTAAAAAAATGAGGGGTTTTGGGGTTATTTGTAACCCTAGGACCAACTGTTATCTTTTTACTCAAAATTCATATTTTTATTCTTTTGTACTCGTACTTAACCTGGAAAGGCGTACGGCATGTAGTCAAGCCTCATTTATGCATTCCATTTACTGGGTTTGTGGATGTGCGAGCTATAATTGTTTTATCTTAATTATTTTAGGATTTCTCGGCGATTAAAGCCACTTTGGGTAAAAAAACTTTTGAAGTATCTATACTGGAACTGGTGAGTGATCCCTCAACTACTTCCAAAGTTACTTTTGAACTAATTCTGGCTAATTCTTGCACTGGTTACTCAATTGCTTGCATTGGTTGTTTGATTGCATATCATTTGTGTATGTGTGTGTGCCATGACATAATTTGGCTCCAATGAGTTCTTGGGAAAATCTTGTGCTTAGAACCAACGTCTCCACTACTGTTTACACATTCTTTGGAGCACGATGGCTCCTTATTTCTATTTATCTATTACCTGATCTAAATGAGTGTTGGATATTTAAGTACAAGAACTTCACTGGCTCACACGAGCAATAAATGTACATTTGATTACTGCATCATGACATCATCTAAATGCTTTATTGTGAAATATACTTGATTGTTGATTTTACTGGACACTCGTTGAACTTCTAGCTCACCCCCAAATGTTTTCTTCTCCCCATAGGGATCGAGGCAAAGGAAGCACGTGTAATAAGTTGTTAACGTATCTGGAAGATTATTTCATGTATATTTCGCTTTTGATTCATTTGTGGTTTATATATTCATGGAACTTGGGGAATGTATTATTTGAGTTGTGCCTTGTAATTTACTTGAGGAATGTAGTAAGTGAACGAGTCCCGGCGAGAGCTGGGCAGGCGGTCCGCTAAACCCTTTGGTTCGCCTTAGGGGGAGGTGGGGCCGTCACAGTTGGTATCAGTGCTTAGGCTTTAGATCTCTGTAGTGTATCCTAGGCTTAAAGTTTAGGATGTCTGACTGTGGGATTAATTTGAAAAAATATGTGAACGAGGATCAAATGTATCCTAGGGGTTAAAGAAATTGATTATCTGAGAGTTTCTTACTTGGGACTTGTAGAAATAAAAATTTAGGAAGTCGGTGATGTTATAATGAAGGAAAATATGGGATAAGAGATTAGTAGTGAAAAATTGGACGAATTTGAATTATCATTATACTAGTAAGTCTGGAAGGAATTGAGGTAATTATTAGTACTGGTTATGGAGGATAAGAGACCGAGAATTGATGGTCAAACTCTATGTATGATGATTTTGAACCAAGATAAAAGAGTATCAAAGGAATAAAATGCATTTTCTCGCCTATTTATCTCCTAGAGAATTTCTGCTTTGAGATTCTAAAGAAAACTAGGATGTCCTAGTTTTATTTTCAAACGATGATTGGAAATAATATATATATGCTTTAAGCATGTGTAATTTTCCGATTTTGGTAATATGTGAATTTTACTTGAATCTCAATTTGATATGATGGGCTGATACAAGGTTAAAATTTTCTAAACTAGGTTTTTTCCCCTTGATTGTATACTGGTGTATTCTCACACTTGAATTTGTCTATGCTTTACACGAAAAAAAAAAGAAAGAAATCTTGAGTTTTCGGAAGAATGGCGAACTGTTGTTGTTATAATGTAAATCTTGAACTTGATAAGATTTTTGTTACTTTAAATACTCTTCTTACGTTTTAAAATTCTTGGTTTTCAAGAAGAGTGAACCTATCTTTAGATGCACGGACTGAGGGAACTTTGAGATATAAAGTAACTGCATTCAAGAGCATGAAGTTAGTGTGAATTAATTTGGTTTCCATTTGACACGTAAGTTAGTAAGTTGTACTTATTTCTTGGGTTGGAACTTGGTGCTTGAGGCTTTACTTATAAAACCCTAAGCCTGGTTATACTTGGAGATGGTGGTGCTCTGGTTGGTGGCTTGCTTATTGAAGATTTTGAACTTCGAATGGATAACCATTGGATTCAGTTTGTGTTATGGTTTGATTGGATCTAATTTCGTAAAGGCATGTGATCTGATTGAAAATTCGTGATATTTGGACCCTTTGGTTTAACTAAGGACTTAGGAAGGGTGATGCACGCCGTGAGGCCTTTTGTATCTTGCTTGCATATACTTCTACATTTTGTGGCACTTAATTGCCTATATGCAGTAGTTGACATATTGGGCTTGTTTTGTGACTTCTTAACTCGTGCTATAACTTTTGATACATGTAAAGAATCATGTCCTGATTCTACATATTTTTGCAACTTGTATAGGCATTAAGTTCTTTTATGCTTAATTATTGCTTTTCTGGCGCTTATAGACTTCTATTAAGTATGGCAGCAGGAATGGAAAAAAAAGGGGTCGTGGCCGAGGGCTTAGACAACCCCGTCCTCATGAGAAAAATTGATGGATAGTCTTATATAATTTAAGGAGACCCTAGTACGGAATATGAATCAAAAATAAACCAAAAGATTATATCTACTAGTGTATAATGGATTAATCTAGTTGAGGACATTGAAATGATGACTGCTATCTTGGATCCATCCGATAAGATTTTGGCTAGGGTTTTGATACATTGTGGTGGTGATCGGATTTGTTGGAAAAACTTTTAGTTTTGCACCCTCCTTCTAGTCTTCTTGTTTGATTAAGGTACACTACCCAATTTGTAAGCATTGGGATTTGAAATGCTTGAACTGTCTGAGACCGACTAGACTGAGCTCATTTAGGACTTGAATCTGTTTTGGCTAGTGTACTCTTACGTACACTTGATAGACCTGACTTGACTGAACATAGGGTATCTCTTTCACGCTTGAGCAAGTAGCTTGGTTCATATATGACCTGTAGGTGGATTTGAATTCTGTGATTGCTTGAGAATGTGAATTGCTGGGCATAAGTTAGGCGAGTGAGTTCTTCTTCGTATTCATGCACCATAAACCTGAAATATTCGGCCCTGCTTTTGAACCTATATATATATACTTGAACCCTGCTTTTGACTCTGCTTCTGAACTTATTCGTACTTGTGTGGTTGTAGACCGGCTACTACTCTTCTGTAGCGGTTGAACTGAACCTCTCTGGTGAGGCATTGCCTGGTGTGTTTTCAAGCACCGCCATTTTTCTGGCGAGGCATGCCTGTTGTGTTTTCAAGCACCACCAGGGATTGAAATTCTTGAACTGAACCTCTCTGATGAGGTATTGCCTGGTGTGTTATCAAGCACCGCCATTCCTTTGGCGAGGCATGCCTGTTGTGTTATCAAGCACCATCAGGGATGAAACTTTGACTTGAGGCTCTCTGGTGAAGTTTAGCTGTTGTGCTAATTTGTTGTGTTTTCAAGCACCACCAGGGCCAATTTCTTGAGCTAAGATCCTCTGGTGAAGTTTAGCCGTTGTGCTAACTTGTTGTGTTATCAAGCACCACCAAGGATGAAATTTTGAACTGAGACTCTTTGGCGAAGTATAGCCGTTGTGCTAGATTGTTGTGTTGTCCAGCACCGCCAAGGGAAAATTTCCGACTTGAGAAATTTCGATTTGAGATTAAACCATGTCCTGAATTTTCCGAATATCTAGGACTTCAAGTCCAACTTCGAGCCTTTTGCATGTTTTATCTAGTTACTCGATCAACTATCTATTGGATCATGACTATTTGATAAGCTGGATTGGGGTGCTTCTTAGTACTTGATTGTGATAAGTGAGATTAGAGTAATTTTTAGTACGTGACCGACTTTCGAGAGCTATTCTGATCTGATTAGTGCAAGTTGGAATGTCGAGGACGACATTCTTTTAAGGAGGGAAGTCTGTGACGCCCCGAAAGAATGAGTGTGAGAATCCGAAAACTTTTATATATTTTCTAGACATTATTTTGTTTCCTTGTCTATAATTTTATACCTTTCTTCAATATATTAATTTCCTATACATTTTTATAAGGGAATATAGTTTTCAAATCATTTCCTTTATACAAGTTAGTCCATGTTAAATTTGAAATGTAGTATGGACGTGGGACCCGCTAGTGCAGTAAATGCGATATATTTTTGACAACTTGTTGGAGTTTTGTATTAAGTGATATTATTTTACAAGGTGCTAGGAGACAATTAGAGGTTAGCTAGATTAATTAGTATGGAGAGACAAGAAGATAAGCTTAAACATTAAAGGAGCCAAGTGTCATGAACCTATTGGGTGTGGACTTTGACCAAACTTTCTTTACATTTACTAAACATCAAATTTGACCAAGATCATCTTCATTTCTTCCTTAAGCTAGCCGAAATATTGAGGAGAGAAAAGAGAGGAAACTTCATCTTATTTCTTCAAATCCAAGCCCAAATCTTGATTCCCAACCGTTGAAATTGTAAATTACTCCATCAAAGTTGCTTATTAAGGAGGATTAAAGCTTCTAGTGGAGGGATTTGTGAAAAGAAAATCCTAAGTTATCATCTTTCTTGAGGTGTTAAGGTACTTTGCTTACAAACTTCCTCTTTGTTCATGCTAATGTCAAATTAGTGGCTTATGTGGCTAAATATGTTTATTTGTGTTAGGTTTTACGTTTGAAAGTGGAATTTTGATGGATTTTTGATTTATTGATGATTTTTCTGATTAATATATGATAATTATTGTTTAGTCATGGATTGATGGCCTGTTATAGTGTAAAATGGAGATTGGTATATGTTGGATATGATTGGTTGCGGAAAATTTCAGAGTTTATGCGGAATTTCCAGTTTAGGGTTGCATCCTACCCTGTTCTGCCCGAACCTGTTAGGCCATGATTGAGGCCCAATCAGCCTTTGCCCAAAACATGAAAGTTGTTGGTAATTGAGTTAACTAGCTACCTATAAACGTTCAGCTCAATCGGAGTACTGTAACATGTGAAATGGCCGAAATACCCTTGACTGCCCATGAGCCCTGTTTCGAGCCCAGATTTCTGTTTTCGTGGAGTTTTCCATTTTTTACTCTGAAAATGCATGATTTGGCTTTGGAAGTCTTCATAAGAAATGTAGGGTTTTGTCTTGGCTTCAAAACTCCATAAGATTCGTTTCAATCCGATGAGCGTAGCTTCGGTTGTGATTGATACATTAAGGGACGTCAAACCTGCGATTTAGCTTTTGTCCTTAAAACTTGATTTCCAGTTGCATTCCTAGACTTGCTTTGTATTTGGATGAACTTGAGCCTAGTTGAAGGGCTATTGTATTGAGATTTATTATGTGTTGGATTGGACTGAGTTGAGGAAAAAAATGAAGCCATAAATGGCTGGAATATAGCAAAATACAGAGGGCATGCTGCCCAAAATTTTAGGGTTATGTGATTCCTTCAAGTTGAGTTGATCTCAGTAAAAAAATGAGGGGTTTTGGGGGTTGTTTGTAACCCTAGGACCAACTGTTATCTTTTTACTCAAAAGTCATATTTTTATTCTTTTGTACTCGTACTTAACCTGGAAAGGCGTACGACATGTAGTCAAGCCTCATTTATGCATTCCATTTACTGGGTTTGTGGATGTGCGAATTATAATTGTTTTATCTTGATTATTTTAAGATTTCTCAGCGATTAAAGCCACTTTGGGTAAAAAAACTTTTGAAGTATCTATACTGGAACTGGTGAGTGATCCCTCAACTACTTCCAAAGTTACTTTTGAACTAATTCTCGCTAATTCTTGCACTGGTTACTCAATTGCTTGCATTGGTTGTTTGATTGCATATCATTTGTGTATGTGTGTGTGCCATGATATAATTTGGCTCCAATGAGTTCTTGGGAAAATCTTGTGCTTAGAACCAACGTCTCCACTACTGTTTACACATTCTTTGGAGCACGATGGCTTCTTATTTCTATTTATCTGTTACCTGATCTAAATGAGCATTAGATATTTAAGTACAAGAACTTCACTGGCTCACACGAGCAATAAATGTACATTTGATTACTACATCATGACATCATCTAAATGTTTTATTGTGAAATATACTTGATTGTTGATTTTACTGGACACTCGTTGAGCTTCTAGCTCACCCCCAAATATTTTCTTCTCCCCACAGGGATCGAGGCAAAGGAAGCACGTGTAATAAGTTGTTAACATATCTGGAAGATTATTTCATGTATATTTCGCTTTTGATTCACTTGTGGTTTATATATTCATGGAACTTGGGGAAAAATGTTATTTCGTTTATTATTGAGATTGTACCACAGGTTATTGGATGTGATCATTCACCTTGTGTAATTGTGGGCCTGTATAAATATTTGGAATTGAATTGGTTGTATTTAGAATTAGTTTCCGCTTCGCTTATGATATGTAATTTTTTGGAGAATTTGATGTATTATTTGAGTTGTGCCTTGTAATTTACTTGAGAAATGTAGTAAGTGAGTGAGTCCCGGCGAGAGATGGGCAGGCGGTCCGCTAAACCCTTTGATTTGCCTTAGGGGGAGGTGGGGCCGTCACAGACTTCCGTACTAATTTCGTGGGTTGGGACGGGAAGAAAAACAAATTTGTTCAAGTAAGAACAAAGAATCCATTATCTCATCAAGTAATTTATTTATCCACTAAACTGAAAATGAATAATTTATTCAAGAAAATACTACCTCTTTATCACTTTCCTCCATTATAAGAACAGAGTACCCTTTTTTGCATACAAAAAATTTTTTTTTCGGATAAAATAAACATAAATTCATTTGCCAATAAAACACTAGCTCTTTAAGGCTTTCCTCCATCGATACAACAGAGTACCCATTTCTCAAAAACAAATTTATTTATTGGCTCAAATAAAAATAAATCCATTTTTCAATAAAACACCAGCTACTTATGGCTTTCCTCCATAAATTATCTATTTTCATAACTTAATTTATTAGTTGAACAAAATGAGAATAAAATTAGGTTAAACAGCAAATTAGTCTTTACGACGAAATTGACATATAGGAAAGTAACCTATAATAAGAATTAACTCCATTTCCATTACAAAATTATGCTAGAAATTCTTTTTGCAAACGCAAGACACCTAATTCATAAAATGAAATAGCAGCTCTTCGCGGCTTTCTTATCAGTCCTCCAACGTATGAGCAAGGTGCCAATCATTAAATTAGTAATTTTTTTATTCATACATAATTAAGTTTTCTTTTCCATTTCCACAAAAAACAAATGAAATTTTTTTATCAGAAACCACAAATGTTAAGATGATTGGTCTAAAAGGGAAAGGAATACCATATATGTACAGTACTTGCATTTCACGTTCGAAATGCTACAGTGCTGCTTTTGAAAAACAGCCTCAAAAACATCTAATTCAAACGGATGCAATCTTCTTTATTTAAAGGAAAAATAGTTCAAAATGTCCATAGCATTTTACAAGATGATTTTTTCCGTCCCTCACTTCTAAAAGTGTAATTTTACGTCGCTTACAAATTCACAGTGACCAAATTTGGTCCCTACCTAGCTTTCCGACTACTTTTTCCCGGAATCCACCACGTGACTTGCATGTGATCATTTTTTAAGGGCAAAATTATCAAATCAAATTTTTACATAATCTGATTTATAGTCCCTCACATTTCACAAAATGATTTTTTTCGTCCCTAACATTTTACAAAATGAATTGCTTCGTTTCTTACATTTCAAAAAATGAATTTTTCTATCCCTTGTATTTTTTAAAATGAATTTTTTCATCCCTCATTGATCATTTATACGAATAGTTTTTTTTTCTATGAACCCACGTATATGTCTATTTGATTTTACCTGAACAGTATAAATAACATTTAATTTATCTCTATTGGGTTTCATCTAAACATGCTAATCGTAGTTATACACATGCTATTCAATAGATATATATAGGGATTTTAAACAAATAATTTTGTTTGAAACCCATGTATATATTTATATGAATTCACCATTTGAACCTATTCAATATTTGTGACATTTCTTTTTTGGTAATAATTTGTTTATTGAGTTGTATAATAAGGTCCTCTAATTAATGGGTCATAACTCGAATTGTATAATTGTGCTAACAAATTTCAATCTGAAATTTTCACTCGACACTTTTAAGACCAACAGTTGAATTACCTTTCTTGTGATTGTGTTAAAATTTGAAAGTGCCAATCACTTATTTCTTTTTGTTATGCTTTGCTTTTGTTTACTTTTTCTATCCAAATTTAATTCGATATAAATACTCGATAATATTTAGTATTAAATATCTTCTTTATATTCAAATTTTGAGTAAAAGAAAATGAATATAAGTGAAAAACTAACAAAATTTTTTAACTCATGTATATGTCTATTTGATTTCACTCACACAATACGAATAGTGTGTGATATATCTCTATTTGATTTCACATGATATTCGTACTGTTCAAGTGAAATCAATTAAATATATACACGGATTTAAAAAAAATTATTCACACACATAATCAATAAAAGTTAAAATAATTCATTTTTAAAAATGTGAAGGACGAAAAAATTTATTTTATGAAATGTGAGGGATTATGAATCGAATTATATAAAATTTGCTTTGACAAATTTTATATAAAACATGATCAAGTGCATGGCACGTGGTCAATTCCGATAAAAAACTAGCCGGAAACTTAAGTAGGGACCAAATTTGACCAATGTAAATTTGTAAGGGACGTAAAATTACATTTTTAAAAGCAAGGGACGAAAAAAGTTATTTTACAAAATGTGAGAGACGTTTTGAACAATTTTCCCTTATTTAAAATACCAAATCTGTGAATGTGTTTTAACTGTTATCCATCGGTATCGTAAAGTATCATTTTTCTATCAAATACCAGCTCTTTAACAACCATTTTTTCATAAATAAATTTGTTTATCGGATAAAACAAAATTATACCCGTTTTCCAATAAATAACTATTTCCAATAAATAACTGCTGTTTTATTGAAAAATGAATTTATTTTTTATTTTATCCAATAAATAAATTTATTTATGGGAAAATGAGTACTCTGTTCTTATAATAGAGAAAAATCATAAAGAGTTAGCGTTTTATGGGAAAATGGGTACTCTGTTCTTCTAATAGAGGAAAGCCATAAAGAGCTGGTGTTTTATTGAAAAATGGATTTATTTTTATTTTATCCGATAAATAAATTTGCTTATGGGAAAATAGGTGTTAAAGAGCTGGTATTTGATGAAAAATGATATTTTACGAAACCAATAGATAACAGTTAAAATACATTCACAGATTTCGTATTTTAAATAATGAAGACTGTGATTTAAAATACCAAATCTGTGAATGTGTTTTAACTGTTATCCATTAGTATCGTAAAGTATCATTTTTTCATCAAATAGCAGCTCTTTAACACCCATTTTTCCATAAACAAATTTTTTTCTCGGATAAAATTTTAATATACTTGTTTTCTAATAAAACACCAGCTCTTTATGGCTTTCGTCTATTGTAAGAACAGAGTGCCCATTTTCCCTTAGAACACCAGCTCTTTATGGCTTTCCTCTATTATAAGAACAGAGTACCTATTTTTCCATAAACGAATTTATTTATCGGATAAAATAGAAATAAATCCGTTTTTCAATAAAACACCAACTATTTCTTGGAAATAGCTATTTATTGAAAAACGGGTATATTTTAATTTTATCCCATAAATAAATTTGTTTATGAAAAAATGGGTGTTAAAGAACTGGTATTTGATGGGAAAATGATACTTTAGCATATCAATGGATAGCAGTTAAAACACATTCACATATTTGGTATTTTAAATAATGAAAATTGGTTCCATTTGAATTAGATGTTTTTGGCGATATTTTTCAAAAATAGCACTGCAGTATTTCGAACGTGAAATACAAGTACAGTACATATCTGCTATTCCTTTCCCTTTCAGACCAATCAATTTGACTTTTGTGCTTTCTCATAAAAAATTTTCATTTGTTTTTTGTCAAAATGCAAAAAAAAAATTTTAATTATGTATAAACTGAAAAAATTACTAGATTAATTATTGCCACTTTGCTCATACGTTGGACGACTGATAAGAAAGCCGTGAAGAGCTGGTATTTTTATTAATGAAAACTTTTCCTGTTAATGGCCTGCTCTTTATGACTTTCCTTCATTATATGATCAAAGTACCATGTTTTTTTGTATTTATCACCAACTCACATATTGTGACTCTGAATTAAAAATTTTTCAACATCGTATTTTCATTAATTAGTCTTTTTTTTCCGTACTATCATTAAATTGAATGAAAAATTTAGTTGTACGGTGTTTGGGAGCAACTTCTAAAGTAGAGGTGAATAATCCTAAATATTTTTATAATTGTTTAGTATATTTATGTCATGGGTATATATTGTTGGTATGTTATTATTAATTTTATTACAAAATTATAGTTTCACAATTTTTAAACTGTAATAAAGCAGTGGGGAAACAATGCACATTAAACGGAGGAATTGGAGGGGAAAAAAGGCTGCATCTCATACGTCTTGTTTTGTTTATCTGCACGGGTGTTACCACTGCAACATAACGGTCCGTCAGCTCCTCATTTTACAAATACACGTGTCAAGCTCTGAGGGGCTGCCTACGGTACGAATGGTCAAAGGCTTCCTACCATAAGGTAGTGTTTCGGCGTTGCCTTGAAACTACTCCCTCCGTCCCACTTTGACAGTCCTGATTTATTTTTCACACAGTCTAAGAAAAAGCAGTTAATTTTGTTCGAACAATCAATTTAGGTAACTATTTTCCTAAAATACCCTCACATTAATTACATTACAACTTTATGGGAACTTGAATTAATGGTAAAAAAAGAATCAACTCTCATTAAATGAGGTAGGTTTATAGTAACAACAACTTACATTGAATAAGGGTATTTTAGAAAAATTAAAATACAACTACATTCTTTAATTGGAAAGTGGACTACAATTTGGGACAGACGCAAAAGAAAAACAGGACTATCAAAATGGGACGGAGGGAGTACTACGGATACCTCTGCTCCGCTTTTCCTTCTTCCAAGTTATTATCCCCCTCACGTGTGCGCTTTACATTTATTATTTGTTAAAACTTCTGTACCTTCTTTACGCATAATTTTTTGCCCAAGGCCTTGGCAGCATTTTCCCATTGCTAATGGGTAGATTTGCAAATGTATAAATGCCAGTGGTTCTGAGCTGCAATTACACTGCCTTGACCCAGCAAACTGCATTGGAAAACGCAAACGGATGTCCAAACCTGTGCTTTTAGCTTGCAGCCGCTGACAACATATTAATGTTTGATCTCCACGCGCGATTCCACAGCTTAACGTCTTCGTTTGCATTCCATCCACCTCCAACACGTGTCCCTCTCTGGAGGCCTTCCTACCATAGGCACGGTCAAACCCTTCCTACCATAAAGGTTTCCGATCACACATACCCTCAATTCTCATCCCTCATAATGAGCATCAGATTTCGTGACACATTTAACCCATAAATAGCACTTTATGGTAATATTTGTGTTGTCACGTTCTGAATTTTGAGACAAACATAGCACACAAAAAAAAAGAGAAGAAAGAAAGAAATCCAAATCAGGAGATGTACATATAATTGCAATTAATCAAGTAACCAAGCTTTGAAAGTTCTGCATACTAGTAATACAAATTTAAGACACTGAAAAATGTTGGACTTGTGTGGGTCAGCCCATTTATGGGCCAGCATAAAACATAAGTTACCAAGACTTGAGAGCTTTTCAAGTAACGGAAATTAGAAGTAGCCGCATGAAAGCACTTTTTTTTTGCTGAGAAGAATTCTAGCTGCACAATTTAAGAGAGAAATGAAGAGTGAGAAGAGTGAGAGTCAGAGAGAGAAAATTCTTTGCAACTTTAAAGCCTCATTTGGAAGGTGATTTGAAATCCGATTGAAACGAAATTTTACATATGCGATCCTCTCATCAAATTTTACTCATTTACTGGTTCAGATTTTGGATTTCCTCTTCGTTTGGTAACACCTTTTCAAACCCAATTCTTTGATAATTGTAGTTTTTGGGGGTGAATTTGTAGTTATTTGACTTGGTTGATATTGGTGATATTATTGTCATCTAGATATTTTAGATAGACCTGTGTATTCCTATTATTGTGATGGTGGAGATTTTTTTATTGGACTAGGTCCCGTGATTTTTTTCAATTTGAGTTTTTCACATAAAAAGTCTTGGTGTCCTGTGTCTTTTATTTTTCTTGCATTCTATTATTACTGTTGGCATCGCTGCTTGGTATTTTGGTTTGTTCCTATTTTAATTGTCAACTGGTATTCGAGGAAAGAGAAATTTGTCCTGGGTTAACTCTGATATTGTATGCCTGTACCAGTACCCTTTTCCCAACAAAAAAATACTATAATCAAATAGGTCCAAATTAACCATCATCGAAACCCAACGCATAGAGCCATTGACTGGCATGAAAATGCCCCAACCGTGAGACCTAGCAAACCACATCAGAAAAGAAAATTTTATATTTAGTGTTTTTGTGAATATCAAATTCTAACCAATTTTGTGCATTTATAGTACGAAGATCTTCTTTTCTATGGGTATGGGACAACATAAGCAGGATTTATGCATTATTACCAAGAATTTAAGTGAAAGGTGCATACCATAGTTCAAAGGTGGAGCCCTGCTCAATTCTTCAAGCCTCACCAACATTTCTTCTTTGTAGCTCCACTACCGCCGAGAATCGCACGAAGGTCTTCTAGATTTCCACACCGATTTGCAATTACCGTCCATTGTCTTTATGGTGTTGGGTATTCTCTCTCGGGACTTTTTGATCTTGAAAGTTAATTTCCCCGATCTCTATTTTAGCCACTTCTTAATTAACAAAAAAGAAAAATTAAAAGAACTAGACTTTTTTCTAATAGTTTCATTGGTCAAAAAATGAAAAACAAATTTTAATTTCTAGCAAGTGACTGAACACATCCACGTTTTGTTACTTAATTGGAAGAGATCTATTAATTGCCCACTTTCAAGTAAAATTGGATAGATTGGGACCAGATTTACTTTTTGAAATAGATTAAGGATCAATTCCATGCATAAATGATACATTGAAGACCAAAACTACAATTTTTTCTTTTTAAGAAATAGCTAATGTCCTGAAGGGAAAAAAATATGAATATTATTGCAAAAGAAGCAAAGAAGTAATTAACAGCACATAATCATTAAATCCCTATCAATTCAACTCTCAAGTCTTCCTTTTTAAGGCTTCATTTGGATGGATAGAAAAGGGTAGGAAAGAAAGTACCCTGAACGAAAGTCTTATCATTGTTCATTTGGAAGTTATAACAAGGATGTAAAAGAAGCGAAATGAACGGATAAAAGCCCCTCTAATTAGTGAAAAAATTTTCGCCCAAAATTGGGAAGAAAAGGACGGAACCTTCGTGGGCGCTAAAACATATTTTTAAGATGACAATTTTGTTTTCTAAAAGCTGATACAAAAATTTATTATTCCTGATGTGTTCTAAAGCCTGATTGTAAAAGCATCAATGCAAAGTTTTCTCAGTTCTATTCTCTCAACCAATAACAAAATACTGAATTCACTTGACTTTCGTTCTTCATCCACAATCCAATAACAAAAGGTATCTCTTTGGCTCAATCTCTTCTTTCTTTCTTTGCTCAATCTCCTCTAGAGAATTGTTGAAAAAGTATTTCTTTTGTGTAGATTGTTGTTATTTATATTCTAAATTTTTAGTTCATTTTCTGTCATAAAATTCTTGTCAATGAACTCTTGATTTTTATATTATTGATCTGTGATTATGTCTTGCATGGTTATGATACATGTAAGCTTCAGCGGTGATACATGAATATGAAATTTGAATGCATACAATCTGTTTATTTATTTGTCTATAGTTGTTTTATTGTAACAAGTAATAAAAGGATTGAAACTTTTGCTATTCTCCATGCAGATTCGATTTTTATTATTCCTAATAATGTTGAATCTACAATGCTAATCACATCTCCTTTTTAAACCAACAACCTTGCATGCAAAAGAACAATATATATTGTAAAATGATCAATCTAGAGTCCATAAGTAGTATGCTAATCTCTTTTATTGTGACAATGCATCTTTCTTTGAAGTGATTAAAAAGATGATAACACTAGAAGTATTGCTTTGAATGGAGGCTGATCGTAAAAAACAAAATTAGGCCTAACAAGATAGTGGTCCTATGACAACAGAATAAATCACATTTTGTCATGTTAGTTGATATCACTAGATCTCCTATTCTGTAGAAGTTCTATCTATGTTTATAGAGGTGTCTTCGATTGAAATGAAGACATGAAAAATCTAATGCCTGATCAACTTAATTTAGAGCAATAAAGAATTTGTCAATAAAGTTTGAGTAGACAAAATGGTATTTATATATGAGTACCTTCGTTTATAAACATCTTTTATATATTCGGATATTGCATTATTCTTATTATTTACCATAGATTATGTTAACACTTTAAAAACATTACTATTAGAGAATACTCCTCTTTATATTGATGTTTAGAGTTTTGGCATTATACCTGATAATGACTCCATAACTTTTGTAAATAAATAAAATCTGTTTTTTAATTATCCATTCATTCATAAATTTAGTGTCCTAATACAAACCTTTTTAGATGGATAAGGAACAAAATGAAGTCGACGGAGAATATGACATTCAACAAATGAAGCGACAATTGGTTGTTACGGAAATTGTTTGTGACAGGGGAAAAACACCTCGAGAGAATTCACCAAAGAAGCCCAATATGTAAGTCAAGAACCCAACTTTGACCCAAAAGCTTAAATCATTAGGTCTCGAGCCCTTACTTATATATTAACTGCTCTTTCTCTATTTCTCGAACCAATGTAGGACATAATCCTTTACTCATGAACCTAACAGTTTGTTATGTAATAAAGTTGATAATATATCTGTTGGATAATGATCTACACAATGTCATTTAGTATGAGAGGAATTATTGATGTAACTTAGTACAAATGGATATTTGAGTAAGGTTATCCATATGGGGCCAGAAACTTCTAGATGCTTATATGATTTATTACAAACACATGGTGGTTTACAAACTGCTGAAAAAGCCACGGTGCAAGAACAAGTTGTTAAATTTCTCCATATATTAACAATTCTCTCAAAAAACATCACAATGTCATACTTTTATTGCCGTTCTAGAGAAACTATTATTCATCATTTACTCACTGATCAAGAATTTTCAGATTTGAAAGGCAAACTTTGGTACTTCAGTTGGGTATCGAAATGGTCTTAGAAAAACACCAATTTTTGTACAATTAAACTTTCATATGAAGACTACTCCTCTATCAAATTTCAGTTGAAAATTCGCACGGAAAGGTAGTTAACAAAACTACCAAAGTTCAAGAAATTTCCAAGACAAATTTGTCTTTTTACTTTCTTTTCCCTTTTCAAACATTTTGCACCACGAAATCAATCCCATTTTGGTTCATTTGTGAAACCAAGGTCCAAGAAATATTTCATAAGCAGTTCATAGTTGGTTGACATCAAAATTTTCAAAACAACACATCTCACAAGTAAGCAAACCAGTCGGCCAGCCAAAAGAAGGGTTTTCCAGCTCTACTGCAGTTTACAAATTTGACCATATCTCACTCAATACAACTTGAAATTGAGAATGCTTGGGGGTGTTGAAAACTAGATTCAAAAGGCTACTTTTTAATCAGAAGAAGTCGTTCTGAAAATCAGTTCATAGGTAGCTCGAATTCAAGCGACAAGTTGCAGTTTCCCACTGCTATTCGAACATAACAGCAGAACAGAACAGGAAACTTTGGTGAACTACTACGGTTCACTCAGTTCGAATTAGTAGGTGTATTTTACACCGTTAGAAAATTACGAATGTCTAGTTTTGAATGCCGCTGACGGCACTCAATTCTGACTTCCGTACACAGATATATTCGTTCAAAAAAGACTGTCAGTGGACCACTGCTACACGAATTTTTTAGATCTGTTCTTGCCAAGATTCAATTTTTATCCAACCAATTCAAATGATTTTTGGTAGAAACTTTATACACACCATATACAACATATATACATCAGTTTCAAAGTCATTTGAGCAACAAAAATTCGAACCAAAGGCCCGACAAAAACAGGACAGATTTCGGCCGGCCTTTCTATGCAATTTCCTTCGGTTTTCCTTTCACTTTTCCAACCAATATCATCTTGTTCACCACTTAATTAACACAAAAAACACTTATTATCATCATAACAGCCCATACAACCAAGGTGGGATTTCATAGAGCCCACTTCAACCATTCCAATTCAAATAACAACCTCAATAATGAAGCTACAAGCTTCATAGCCAAGATTAAACCCACTAAAACCGAGATTAGAAGATTGGATGCTTACCTCTAATCCTTGAGAAAAATCAGAAATTTTTGCACCTCTAAAACTCCAAGAAAATCGTGAGAAGATGCCTTCTTTCTAGCTTAAGTGGATCTCCAAGAAATTTTGAGGTTGGATGCAAAGTTTAAGGTGATTTGGAGTGAAATGGTGAAGAGCTTCTTCTTCTTCCTTGCTTGGAGGTTGGCCGGCTATGGTGAGTGAAGAGAGAGAGAAAGGCGAACGAATGAAGTTTTTTGGAGAAGATTGAGTGTTTGTGGTTAAAATTTGAGTAAAAGTCAACTATGAATAGTGCGCGCACGCGCGCGTTTCGTGTCCGTTTTCTCTCGAGTTCGTTTCACTTGTGCACTAAATCTCTAATGTAATTCCTTTAATACTATAATCATTCACTCTTAGTAGTCTAGAATAAATTTCTTAAATCTCCATTTATCCGATCCAGGTCGATATACGTGAATTTTTGATTCGCGCGCGATAAGGAGAACTTTAAAAAGAATTCATGTAACGATAATATAACTAACTAATACTAGGGCAATAAGTCTTAAAAATAACTATTTTAAGAGTCAGACATGAGTCCTCAAATCTTCAAGATCATTGCACTCTCGGATCGAATATTGTCTTGAAAACGTGAACTCGTTATTCCTTACTAAACGAGCCTCCGAAAAATAAAATTTTCTAACGAAACGTCTTAAAAACATAAGTAAGGCATTGTTCCATGTAAATGGATTTAAAATGATTGAAATAAATTATTTGGAGAAAAGGGATGAATAAATAATTAAATAAGCCAGTAAATAAGATAAAAATAAGAAAATTTTCGAGTCTTCACATCCTTCCCTCCTTAAAAAGAATTTCGTTCTCGAAATTCACACTTAGAATAATATCATACCCCTTAATAGTCATGCTTATCAGATCAATCAACAACTTACACTCTCCAATCCATATCTCACAATTTCTATTCACCCAATTAGCAGTCAAATTTTGATTTCTCCAATAGGCGTTTCAACTTTCAAATCATAAGGCAAGCGGTCATACTTTACTTATACCATTCATGAAACTAGGGTTTACACAAGAATAATTTGCTCTATGGTCAATTAAAACTCTAGTTAAAAGATTCAATCTTGTAGCTTGAAACTCGAATAGAATGATATATGTTCAATAAAAGACTAAGTTTACCAAAATTTTTGGACTCAATTTGTCCAAAACCATTTTCTGGTATTCAATTTTCAAAATTGACAATTTTAGTAATGACCTGGTCTCTTTTGTCCCAAACGACCAACAAAAAAAAAATATTTTTTTTTGAAAGTTCAAACGTTCATAAAAGGTTGAAACATGTCCACAGGATCAATCACAAGATACGTGTAGAACAATTATTAAAATGTCACAGGGGAGAACCTCACTAAATAACCAAGTAGGTCAATCCATTATAACACTAGTAGGTCTAATTTTCTTGTTCATTTCCAACTCATATCCAACACTAGGATCCCATTGAATTACATAAGACCATCCATCAATCTTTTCTTCCGTGATCCCTCATCTTTCTCAGGAGTGCGGGGTTGCCTAAACCCACGCCCACGGCCTTCTACGGCCGTTCATAGTTTTAAATATGTCTAAATGCAAAATAAAACAATTATGCGAGTGAACACTTTAAAAACAAAAGACAACATGAAAAACATTTGAAATAAAACAACTAGCATATATTAACATTTCAAGGTTTGTAAAATTAGCAAGTCACGGGATATTTACAAAAATTATAGCACACAGGTGCCACAGAGATGCAATTAGCCAGGCACGACAAAAGTAAAGTTCAGGTGCCCCAAAAGTAGGTCACACAGTCAAGCAAAATACAATGGGCTTGGCACTAGCATCACCCCAGCTATTTCTAACCACAAAAGTCAAAAGTCTGTCACTCTAGTTCTAATCCACAGTAGGGTTATCAGGTGGAATCTCCTCCTTAGGGTCCTCCTTCGGATGCTCCTCCTCAGGAGTGCCCTCAGGAGTCGGATTCTGTACAGTATCCATCACCTCATCAATCAGCATAGAGGTGTCGGCTAGAATCCCGGAAACTCGATCCCAGACCTCCTTGACTATTCTAGTGAGTCAAGCTCTAACCCTTCGAATCTCGTCACGTGCAGCCTCAGTCCTAGACACCTCATTTACAACAGTCCCCTCTAAATCCTCAATCCTCACGTCCTGAGCGTTTACCATAGCGCTCAACTTCTCGATCTCCTGAAATAGAGCTCGGTTGGTATCCACCAACTAGCGACTCTCATTGTCAATAGCAAACAGGAGGTCATTCAGGTAAGCGTACGTCATCCTACAAGGACAACGGAGAATCCTCGAAGCAGGTGAGTAACATACACGAGCTCCCCTACCACGAGTTTGGTAGTAAATAGGTCTAAGAGGTTCTACGTGACCATTAGCATGTCCATTTCCATTATCCATCCCTACAAAACAACCACAATGTCCAGGTTAGAAACTTAAAATTACTAACTCGCTCAAACATTACTTAAGGTACAACTAAATTGTCTAGTCACTATCCTCGAAAGTAAAGTTTCTAAAATATCTCTCCAAATAAATCTTTAAACCTAGACTCTGATTTTCATCCCTACAAGTAGTCATTTAATTTTTGAACCAGTCCCGCAATCCGGCATTCTAAACTTTTAGTCTAAAATACACTACAAAGATCTGAAACCTAAATTTTGATACCAACTGTGACGCCCCCACTTCTTCCAAGGGCGAACCCAAGGCTATCCGCGGAACACCTGCCCAATTCTTACCAGGACTCGATACAATTTCAATTCAAACTTAAGATAAACAACTAAGGAATAACAATTGAAGTAAGAAAAGTCACTTCCTTAAACAAACTTTCAAGTTTTATAACTCAAGTTCTCAAAAGCACATCATTTTTCCCAGAATACGGTCTCCAAAAGTCGTCTAATCAATTACATTCAAAATTCTAATCAAAAGGGCCATCAAGTCGACCTCTCCATAATTCCTTCCATTTGATGTGAGAACTCAAAAATTTTCTTATTTTTATCTTATTTACTGACTTATTTAATTATTTATTCACCCATTTTCTCTGAATAATTTATTTCAATCATTTTAAATCCATTTACATGGAACAATCTCATACTTATGTTTTTAAGATGTTTCGTTAAAAAAATTTATTTTTCGGTAGCTCGTTTATTAAGGAATAACGAGTTCACGTTTTCGAGATAATATTCGATCCAAGAGTGCAATGATCTTGAAGATTTGAGGACTCATGTCTTATTCTTAAAATAGTTATTTTTAAGATTTATTACCCTAGTATTAGTTAGTTATATTATTGTTACATGAATTCCTTTTAAAGCTCGCCTTATCGCGCGCGAATCAGAAATTCGTGTATATCGACCTGGATCGGATAAATAGAGATTTAAGAAATTTATTCTAAACTACTAAGAGTGCATAATTATAGTATTAAAGGAATTACATTAGAGGTTTAGTGCACAAGTGAAGCGAACTCGAGAGAAAACGGACACGAAACGCGCACGTGCGCGCACTATTCATAATTGACTTTTGCTCAAATTTTAACCACAAACACTCAAGCTTCTTCAAGAAGCTTCATTCATCCACCTTTCTCTCTCTCTTCACTCACCATAGCCGGCCAACCTCCAAGCAAGGAAGAAGAAGAAAACTCTTCACCATTTCACTCCAAATCCTACTCTAAATCACCTTAAACTTTGCATCCAACCTCAAAATTTTTTGGAGATCCACTTAAGCTAGAAAGAAGGCATCTTCTCACGGTTTTCTTGGAGTTTTAGAGGTGTAAAAATATCTGATTTTTCTCAAGGATTAGAGGTAAGCATCCAATCTTCTAATCTCAGCTTTAGTGGGTTTAATCTTGGCTATGAAGCTTGTAGATTCATTATTGAGGTTGTTATTTGAATTGGAATGGTTGAAGTGGGCTCTATGAAATTTCACCTTGGTAGTATGGGCTATTATGATGATAATAAGTGTTGTTTGTGTTAATTAAATGGTGAACAAGATTGTTTATCTCAATTCACATCTTTTGATGATTACAAAACAAATGGATGTTACTAATACTCTTTGTAGAGATCCTTTTCAGAAATAACACTAAACAGGTCTGTGGACTTAAAGCAAATAAAAGAAGATCAAAAAGGATGAAAAGTGCTGAGGAAGTTGTCGGACGCACAAAAGGAGAGTATCGGACGTCCGACATTCTTTGAGTACCTTCGGACGTGTGAAGAACTCAGACTCGGACGTCCGAAGAAGACAAGCCAGGGCTTCTACAATTACTGATCACGATCGGACGCTCAACACCTGAGTATCGGACGTCCGACAAGCGTTGCTGCACTTCGGACGCAACACTCTGGACACATCGGCCGTCCGAAGGAATTGAAGAGGAAATTCCAAGTGTGCATCTTACCCTCGGACGCATGATGATAAGGGATCGGACGTCCTAAGAGATTCAAGAAAACTTCCAGAACTCATTGATCTCGTTCGGACGCATAAAAACTGAACATCGGACGTCCGACAGCACCAACGGCTAGTTGACTCTTCAGTTGCCTTCTACCCGTTGACAGCATTAATTGAAGAATTTTCTGGTCTCCTATAAAAAGAACAAAGTCAACCATCTCAGAACAACTTTGCACATCAAGTCTACATCAGATTGTGAGTGATTCAAGTGTTAGAATACTCCAAAGGAACATTTGTATTCTTAGCTTGTGCAATTCTCTTGTAGTTTTTCAAGTGTGACACAGCTTCTTCAATAGTGTAGCATTGTGAGGGTTTTTCGATTGTTTGTAAAACTTCCTTGCTTGACCAAGTGTGGTTTGGGGCAAGAAGGAAGTGATCCTTCCCTTGTACACAGGATATTGGTTGCAAGATTGTTCAACTTGAAGTAACCTGGTATATAAAAGTGCTGTTCAAACTCCAGTAGAGTTTGAAGCCTGGTTTGTTTCTCTATTTTCGTTTACAGCTTTTCTATATAAACTGTTCTCCTCTTCATCTTACGAATACCTGTGCTTTCGTGTAATCTGATCCATTGGGTGGTCTTTGAGAAAAGAAAGGTAGGCCTTGAAGAAAAGTGACCTATATCTTAGCTGGTTTTTTTGAAAACCTAATTCACCCCCCCTCTTAGGTTGTTTTCGATCCTTACAATTGGTATCAGAACTTGGTCTCCTAGAGATTAAGCTCAATCGGCTTGGGAGTAGATATGACAACCAACAATGCCATGTTCTTTGAGGGACAATCTGTTACTAGACCTCCAATGTTCAATGGATCAAACTATGTGAGCTGGAAGGAAAGGATGATTATATTCTTACAATCTATTGATATTGAGTTGTGGTTTATTGTTAGTGAAGGTCCATATGACGCAACGATTATTGATGAAACTACTCATAGGCCGAGACAAAAGGCCAGAAGTGAGCTGACTGCTGCAGATAGAACTCATCTCACTCTAAATACCAAGGCTATGAACGTTCTATACAGTGCATTAGACTCAAATGAGTCTATTAGAGTCAAAGGCTGCAGATCTGCAAAAGAAATTTGGGATAAACTTAGAGAGATCCATGAGGGAAGCGAGAATGTGAGAGAACAAAAGAAATCCATTCTGGTCACTAAGTATGAATCTTTTAAGATGGAGCCTCATGAAAACATTGACAAAATATATTGTAGATTCAATGATCTGATCAAGGATTTAGAGGTGCTTGAGAAGGAGTACTCTCTAGGTGAGAAGAACAGAAAAATTCTGAATGCTCTATCAAAGGACTGGAAAAGCAAAGTGACTGCCATTGAGGAAGCCAAGGATCTAAATACTTTATCCATTGAATCTCTGATTAACTCTCTAACTTCTTACGAACTGAAACTTAAATCTAAGATGCAGGATGAAGAAGACACAAAAGTAAGAAAAAGTATTGCTCTGAAAGCTTCACAAGACGAAGATGAAAAAGCCTCACAGGATGAAAATGATTTGGAAGGTGATGACAGTGATATTGCACTCATCACAAGAGGTTTCAAAAGATTTCTCAACAAAAGAAGATTCAGGAAAGGCGGATCCAGCTATTCCTTACCAAATCAGTCTAATGACTTCAGAAACAGAGGGAAACTGGAATTCAACAAGAAGCTGACTGATAAGTGTTTCGAATGTGGCCAACCAGGACACTATGCAAATGAGTTTCCAATGAAGAAAAAGAAGGAGAACAAGGTTGAACGAAAGTCAAAGTTCAACAATTTCCAGATTACCTGGAATGATTGCAACTCAGAAGGCGAAGTTGAAGAAGAAGAGGAATCTGCTCAAGTGGCTTTCATGGCCATTGGAGATGAAGAGGTAACACAATGCAACTCTCAAACCGACAGTGATAGTGAATCTGATGATGATGTTAACTCTTTTCTAGAAAAAATGCATAACAGCTTGAAAGAATCCTACGTTAAAAACAAGGAACTGAAGCAGAAAATTAGCTTTCTAATACAAGATAATGCAAGTCTTTTTCGACAAAACAAGTGCCTTAAGCATGAAAATGAGAACCTGAAAAGAACTGAAACTAATGTGATTGCTGAACTTTACAAAAAGAAAAATTTATGTGACATACTCAGAAATGAGCTTAAGAAAAAGGATGGATGATTTATGTCATTTGTTACATCATATGAAACAGAACCGTCTTCAAAAGAATGACACTGAACCTTATGTTAATACTCATCAAATAAGACTGAATCAAAATGCAAATGAGTTTGCTATCCACAGGAGAAGGCAAGTCAGATTCATTAAACCTGTTCATTTGATTGATCCAATGTCAGTATGCAACTTTTGTTGTCAATCTGGTCACATGAATAGCAACTGTTATGTTAAGAAAAACATGAGGAATGGAATGAGATGCATGTGGATAGTTAGACATAAGACTAACTCTCAAGGACCCAATATGTAAAGGGTACCAAGTATTATCCTGTGGGTTTGTGTGTAGGTGAATCAGGATAACATTGCTAAAGAATCAAAATGGTTCATTGATAGTGGATGTTCAAGACATATGACTGGTGATGCTTCACAATTCATTAAACTCAAGCAAAAAGCAAGTGGAAAGGTAACGTTTGGAGATGATAACAAAGCCAAAACTGTTGGTATTGGTGATGTTGGTAAGAATGGTAAAACCTCTATCCACAATGTTCTTCTCGTTGATAATCTGAGCTACAATTTATTAAGTGTTAGTCAACTGTGTGATAGGAATCTGTTTGTATTGTTCAAAAAGCTTGAATGTCTCATATTTGACTCAAAGTTCAACATTATTTTCAAAGGAAAAAGGGTTAATGATGTCTATGTAGTTATTCTTGAAAAAATTGATTCCTCCTATCTCAAATGTCTCAAAGTAGCAAATGAGGACCCATGGTTATGGCATAGAAGACTGTGTCACTTCAACATGGATTTGCTAAAGGAAATCTCTAAAAAGGATCTTGTTAGAGGTCTCCCAAAAATCAAATTTGAAAAGGACCGGATATGTGATGCTTGCCAATTTGGAAAACAAGTCAAGGTATCTTTTAAATCCAAGAAATGTGTTTCTACTTCAAAACCACTTGAACTTTTGCACCTTGACCTGTTTGGTCCTACACAAACTACAAGCCTTGGTGGTAAGAGATATTGTTTTGTGATTGTTGATGATTACTCTAGATATACTTGGGTGATATTTCTTGCTCATAAAGATGATGCCTTTAAGAATTTTACTTCATTGTTTGCTAAAGTGCAAAATCTGCTTGGCTTGAAAATTGTTAGGATTAGAAGTGATAATGGGTCAGAATTCAAGTTCTGTGGTTTTCCAGAATTTTGTGATCATAATGGCATTACTCATGAATTCTCTATTGCTAGAGTCCCCCAACAAAATGGAGTTGTAGAAAGAAAAAATAGAACTCTCCAAGAGGCTGCTAGAACCATGCTTAGTGAATGCAATTTACCAAAATATTTTTGGGCTGAAGCCATAAACACAGCCTGTTATACCATGAACAGAGTTCTCCTAAGACCAATTTTGAACAAAACCTCCTATGAGCTTATGTTTGACAAAAAGCCTGTTGTTGGTTACTTTAAAGTATTTGGTTGTAAATGTTTCATTTTGAATATCAAGGAACATCTTGGAAAGTTTGACAAAAAATCTGATGAGGGAATTTTCTTGGGATATTGTGAAAACAAAAGAGACTTCAGAGTTTATAATCGTAGAACACTGATCATAGAGGAAGCGATACACATTACGTTTGATGAATCTAATGGTGACATTTCTATGAGTTGTGGTGAAGATGATGATACAGGTGTTCAAGAAGAACTAAAGAAGTTAGCAATCAATGATCATGACTCTGCTTCACCAGAAACTGATTTAAAGGATGCTGATACTCAAGACAGTCCAGCTGGAGAAGTGAATGACAGAGATACCGCTACTCCTAATGATCTACCAAGAACCTGGAAATTTGTTCATAACCATCCCAGGGAGCTTATAATTGGTGATCCATCTGAAAAGGTCAGAACTCGTTCTTCTAGACACCTAGTAGATAATCTTGCTTTAGTATCACATATTGAACCTAAAAATGTTGTTGATGCATTGAATGATGAGCACTGGATTTTAGCTATGGAAGAAGAGTTAATCCAATTTGAAAGAAACAAGGTTTGGACCCTGGTTGCTAGACCACAAGACCATCCTATCATTGGCACAAAGTGGGTTTTTAGAAACAAAATGAATGATAAAGGGGAGGTTGTTAGAAATAAGGCCAGGCTGGTGGCTAAGTGATACACTCAAGAAGAGGGGATAGACTTTGATGAGTCCTTTGCACCTGTAGCTAGGCTGGAGTCCATAAGAATGTTTCTAACATTTGCATGTTTCAAGAATTTTAAGTTATTTCAGATGGATGTTAAGAATGCTTTCTTGAATGGTTTTATAGATCAAGAAGTCTATGTTGACCAACCTCCTGGTTTTGAAAATGTATCTTATCCAGATCATGTTTTTAAACTCTCAAAAGCTTTATACGGATTAAAGCAAGCTCCTAGAGCATGGTATGAACGTCTGAGTGAATTTTTAATTGAAAATGGTTTTAAAAGGGGCATTGTAGATACTACACTTTTCACAAAACAAAGCTCACGAGACCTTTTAATTGTGCAAATATATGTGGATGATATCATATTTGGTGCTACTAATGAGAGCTTGTGCAAGGACTTTTCCATCATCATGCAAAAAGAATTTGAAATGAGCATGATGGGAGAACTGAACTTCTTCCTTGGACTCCAAGTGGTTCAAACCCAAGATGGAACATTTATAAATCAAGCAAAATACACCAAGGAGCTGTTGAAAAGATTTGGAATGGAGGATTCAAAGCCTATTGGAACACCTATGTGCACCTTTACCAAACTTGACAAGGATGAGGAAGGTACGAAAATTGAGGAAAAGAAGTACAGAGGTATGATTGGAAGTTTACTTTATTTAACTGCCAGTAGGCCTGACATCATGTTTGCTGTATGCTTATGTGCTCGATTTCAATCCTGTCCAAAGGAATCACACTTGATTGCAGTAAAAAGAATTTTTAGATATCTTAAAGAAACCTTAAACTTTGGTTTATGGTATCCAAAATGTCATGAACTTCCTTTATATGGATTCTCTGATGTTGATTTCGGTGGTTGTAAAATAGATAGAAAAAGTACTACTGGTATATGCAACTTTGTTGGAAATTGTTTGGTATCTTGGTTTATTAAAAAATAAAATGCTATCTCATTGTCCACTACTGAAGCTGAATATGTTGCTGCTGGTACTTGTTGTGCTCAATTGCTATGGATGAAAAACACATTGAATGATTTTGGTTTAGTGTATGAATGTGTACCTATGTACTGTGACAACACTAGTGCAATTAATGTGACAAAAAATCCTATTCAGCACTCTAGGACTAAGCACATTGATATAAAGCATCATTTCATTCGCGATCTTGTCTCAAAGGGGGTAATCCGTGTCCAGTTTGTTTGTTTTAAAGAGCAAATCGCTGATATCCTCACAAAAGCTCTTCCACTGGATCAATTTGTGTTCCTGAGAACAAAACTGGACGTCTTAGAAAAAATATTCTAAGTTTTGTTTTTTGGTCAATCCTTATTGGACGTCCGATGAATTGGAACGGACGTCCGACATTGTTCTTCGTCCAGTTTCAGAAAAATCCTGGTTCGGACGGATGTGTTGGACGCTTCAATACGTTCGGACGTCCGATACTCAAAAATTTGAGCACTATAAGGCAGTTACCTATTCTTCCTAGTTCATTATCTTCCATAGTCTCGGACGCAACCTTTCAGTTTCCTCTCATATTCGAAATTCAAATTCCTCTCTCATCAAACCAAGTTCCAAGAAATTGACTCAACCAACTCCATTACACCCCTATTGCTCATTAACCACTCATAAAAATCACTCCTAACCCCCAACTACCCCATTGTTCCCAATTCACATCCGAAATCCTAACTTTTATAATTCTCTCCCTGCGGCATTTCAGTGCATTCTCATTCTTGCTCATACTGCATTCTTCCTCTGTACAACACGTTCTGCATAAAAAACACATCCACATTGCATCATGGTTAGAATCAGAGGTGAATCTACTAGTGTCGGACGGTCCTTTAGGCTTAGAGATGAGGACATTGAGATTGAGGAACCACCTCCTGTGGCGCCTAAGAAGAAGATTGTGACCCGTGGTGGTAAAGCGAAGCAAATTGCTCAAAGAAAATTGGTTACTCCAACTGCTGAATCATCTGATGAGAGTTGGAAGGGCAGAACTCTGAAGGGAACATTGTTGGTGGAAATAAGGAACCAGAGCAGGCTACCCAGGGTGATGAAACTGTCACAAGGTCATCTGGTAAAAAAAAGAGAACTGCAAAGAGGAAGAGCACTGCCCAATCCAAGAAAAAGCAATCTGCTGATCCTTCTGTTGATTAGCAGAATGAACGAAACATTGCTGAGAATCAGCAAACACCTGAACCCTCCACCAGGAAATCTCCAAGGACAAGGTCTGAGGCTCAGAATGTTGGGGCATCTGCCACACAAACCTCGAAAGGGAAACGTTCTGGGAAAGATCCAGTAACACAGCCCATAACAGAACCCACTCCTCTCCCAAAATTCATTGATGATGAAGCCAAAGACAGATTTGAGTTAGTCTCTCAAAAAGGGTTCATCACCCAAAGGCTCATCCTTTCCTACGAATTTCGTAAGCTTGATCTTGAACCTGTCATTAAACTGTTTGAATTCCAGAAATGGACTCATCTTCTGACCATTCCTAATGTCTTTTACCCTGACATGCTTTATCAATTTTTTGCTAATCTTAGAAAGGGTAAATCACACACTGAACTCATCTCTAGGGTCAACTCTATAGACATCACGTTAACTCCTGACATTGTGAATTCCATTCTGAACAGTTTCGTCTGGCCAGGAGGAGGCCTGGATCATCTAAAATCACCATCTAGGCACTACTAGGTCACTGCACCTTAATCTAGGACTATAGTTCATCTTTTGCATTGCAAAACTTTTGGCTAAGTGATGTACACCTGGTCTGTACAACTGGATATTTTTTACTGTTTATGGATGTTATAACTCAGTGTTTGTTATGAATATTTGTTATGAATGATTGTTTGTTATGGAATCTGCTGAATGAATGTGTTCGTTATGAATGTCTCTGTTGATTCCAAATTGTGCTGAACATGAATGGATTTTGCTGATACTATCTGATATTGTGTGTTATTGATAATGTTTCTGATGGATCATACTGATGTTATATAATACTGCTGGTATCAAAACTGATACTCACTTTTGTGATGATAAAAAGGGGGAGAATTGGATTAGCACTGATGGTATAGAGTAACTAGTTAGGGGGAGTCAGTTTCAGGGGGAGTTGCGTTGCGTTTCTTCCTGAATACTCATGCACTTCGTTAGGGGGAGTTGTTATATCCCAGCTCGTATATTTTTGCTCGATCCAAATGTTTTGTCATCATCAAAAAGGGGGAGATTGTTTATCTCAATTCACATCTTTTGATGATTACAAAATAAATGGATGTTACTAATACTCTTTGTAGAGATCCTTTTCAGAAATAACACTAAACAGATCTGTGGACTTAAAGCAAATAAAAGAAGATCAAAAAGGATGAAAAGTGCTGAGGAAGTTTTCGGACGCACAAAAAAGAGAGTATCGGACGTCCGACATTCTTTGAGTACCTTCGGACGTGTGAAGAACTCAGACTCGGACGTCCGAAGAAGACAAGCCAGGGCTTCTACAATTACTGATCACGATCGGACGCTCAACACCTGAGTATCGGACGTCCGACAAGCGTTGCTGCACTTCAGACGCAACACTGTGGACACATCGGCCGTCCGAAGGAATTGAAGAGGAAATTCCAAGTGTGCATCTTACCCTCGGACGCATGATGATAAGGGATCGGACGTCGTAAGAGATTCAAGAAAACTTCCAAAACTCATTGATCTCGTTCGGACGCATAAGAACTGAACATCGGACGTCCGACAGCACCAACGGCTAGTTGACTTTTCAGTTATCTTCTACCCGTTGACAGCATTAATTGAAGAATTTTCTGGTCTCCTATAAAAAGAACAAAGTCAACCATCTCAAAACAACTTTGCACATCAAGTCTACATCAGATTGTGAGTGATTCAAGTGTTAGAATACTTCAAAGGAACATTTGTATTCTTAGCTTGTGCAATTCTCTTGTAATTTTTCAAGTGTGACACAGCTTCTTCAATAGTGTAGCACTGTGAGGGTTTTTCGATTGTTTGTAAAACTTCCTTGCTTGACCAAGTGTGGTTTGGGGCAAGAAGGAAGTGATCCTTTCCTTGTACACAGGATATTGGTTGCAAGATTGTTCAACTTGAAGTAACCTAGTATATAAAAGTGATGTTCAAACTCCAGTAGAGTTTGAAGCCTGGTTTGTTTCACTATTTTCGTTTACAGCTTTTCTATATAAACTGTTCTCCTCTTCATCTTACGAATACCTGTGCTTTCGTGTAATCTGATCCATTGGGTGGTCTTTGAGAAAAGAAATGTAGGCTTTGAAGAAAAGTGACCTATATCTTAGCTGATTTTTTTGAAAACCTAATTCTGTTCTCCTCTTAGGTTGTTTTCAATCCTTACAAAGATGATATTGGTTGGAAAAGTGAAAGGAAAACCGAAGGAAATTGCATAGAAAGGCCGGCCGAAATCTGTCCTGTTTTTACCGGGCCTTTATTTCGAATTTTTGTTGCTCAAATGACTTTAAAACTGATGTATATATTGTTGTATATGATTTGTATAAAGTTTCTACAAAAATTCATTTGAATTGGTTGGATAAAAATTGAATTTTGGCAAGAACAGATCTGAAAAATTTGTGTAGCAGTGGTCCACTGGCAGTCTTCTTTGAACGAATATATCTGTGTACGGAAGTCGGAATTGAGTGCCGTCAGTGGCATTCAAAACTAGACATCCGTAATTTTCTAACGGTGTAAAATGCACCTGCTAATTCGAATTGAGTGAACCGTAGTAGTTCACCAAAGTTTCCTATTCTGTTCTACTGTTCTGTTTGCATAGCAGTGGGAAACTGCAACTTGTCGCTTGAATGCGAGCTACCTATGAACTGATTTTCAAAACGACTTCTTCTAATGAAATGTATCCTTTTGAATCTAGTTTTCAACGCCACCAACCATTCTCAATTTCAAGTTGTATTGAGTGAGATACGGTCAAATTTGTAAACTGCAGCAGAGCTGGAAAACCCTTCTTTTTGGCTAGCCGACTGGTTTTCTTACTTGTGAGATGTGTTGTTTTGAAAATTTTGATGTCAACCAACTATGAACTGCTTATGAAATATTTCTTGGACCTTGGTTTCACAAATGAATCAAAATGGGACTGATTTCGTGGTACAAAATGTTTGAAAAGGGAAAAGAAAGCAAAAAGACAGATTTGTCTTGGAAATTTCTTGAACTTTGGTAATTTTGTTAACTACCTTTTCGTGCGAATTTTCAACTGAAATTTGATAGAGGAGTAGTAATCATATGGAAGTTTAATTGTACCAAAATTGGTGTTGTTCTAAGACCATTTCGACATCCAACTGAAGTACCAAAGTTTGCCTTTCAAATCTGGAAATTCTTGATTAGTGAGTAATTTTCAGCCGACTTTGAGCTGCTACATCTCAATGCTCAAAACTCCGAATTTAGTTCTGTTTGTCATGTTTAAAACCTTGATGGGAACTCTAATAGTATTACAAATTTCAGAGGCTAGTTCACGTTCTGTAAATTTTGCTGAACTTCCAAAGTTTACCGAAAAACAAGACTGAAACTATCTTATGTGCTCAAATCAGCCACTTTGAGATGAAGTTTGAATATCTTCCGTTTAGAATCTTGAAAAAGTATCTTCTAGAAACCTTTAGTACTTAGAATCAAGATTCCAACGATATAAATTTTTTCAATTTTGGACTTATTGAGTGCAAGATCTAATTTTTCTAAGTTTGGCATGCAAAATTGAAATTTGCCAATTTCTTAGAAAATGCAATTTTGGGAACTTGACTTCTTTTCTCGATATTGACTGAACATTTTGAACCCGATTTCATGGGGAATACGAGTTCCCCTAGTAACTTTAAATTCCTCACTTTTGAATTTTGATTTTCGATACAATGAAGCTTATAAGGACATTTACTTGAATTTTAAAGCTAGTGTTCATTCTTCCTTAACTGATAAAGAATTTGTGAAAATGTGAGGGTGATTGTTAGTCATTTCTTCAGGCGATCAAAAAGGCTTCGAAGAGAATCCCGAAGTGGATCATTAAAGACTTTTCACTCACTTTGGTTGGGAATTGGTGAGTATCAAGTGCATGTTACATGCTTATGTGATTGAAATATTAATTTTACAAATGTTATACATGATACGTAAACATGCCGAGGCGAGAGTGTACTTTATCGCCCTCGTCCTCTCTCTCTTTTAACTATGTGGTACTTATTACATGAATATATATGATTGGTAATTGTACATGGATATGTTTAACTTGTGCTCTAAGCGGATGCATGTACCATACCGATTCGAGTGGGAGGTGCCTCTCATACCATCTCAGTGCTACAATTGGTTCTCTGAGCAGTAGCATGTACCACACCAATTTGGGTGGGAGGTACCTCTCATGTCGTCTTAGAACCATAAACTATTCTAAATCTATTGGAGCGATGTCTTATCGATCACTGAGCGATAGTACGTACCACACCGATTCGGGTGGGAGATACCTCTCATGTCGTCTCAGAACCATAAACAAAGTATAAGTTGATTGGAACGATGTTTCATCGACCATTGAGCGATAGTATGTACCACACCGATTCGGGTGGGAGGTACCTCTCATGTCGACTCAGAACCATAAACATATAATCGATTCCCTTAGCGATAGCATGTACCACACCGATTCGGGTGGAAGGTATCTCTCATGTCGACTCAAAATCATAAATGAAATAAGTGAAGTTCTACGGACTTAATTACCTACCCGGGTGACAGAGTGTCATCACGAGGAGGTATTGGATTGAACTTTGGCAAGCCAGTGGAAATGAGCTCCTGAGAGCTCCTGTATCCTACTCAAGTGTGTTTAATTATTAATCATGAGTTATTTGAACTTTATAGCTTTACTTATTGTACAAATGTTATTGTTATTTGAACTATTCACTTGCATGCATTTCTTGACCTCACTGGGCGTCATCTCACCCCATTAGCTTTGTTTCCTTAACAGGAGTCGAAATGGAAGGAATTATGGAGAGGTCGACTTGATGGCTCTTTTGATTAGAATTTTGAATGTAATTGATTAGACGACTTTTGGAGACTGTATTCTGGGAAAAGTGATGTACTTTTGAAAACTTGAGTTATAAAACTTGAAAGTTTGTTTAAGGAAGTGACTTTTCTTACTTCGACTGTTATTCCTTAGTTGTTTATCTTAAGTTTGAATTGAAATTGTATCGAGTCCTGGCAAGAGTTAGGCAGGCATTTCACGGATATCCTTGGGTTGACCCTTGGGAGAAGTGCGGGCGTCACAGAATAACACTATTCAACGCTTAACACATTCATATATTTAAACTTCAACAATAGAACTTAAAATACAAGCCATTGTCTTTCAAAGAACAAAAAATAATAAAAAATTTTTAACAAAAATTTCATTTCATCTATAGACCACCTGCATACTTAAGATAACATTGTCCTCAATGTTGGGGGAAAAATTAAAGAAATAATAGTATGAAAAGAGATGAAAGTAAAACTCCCATAATAACAAATGAAGTGTCACTGATCAAGTTGGGCAAGAGAGAAGTGGTCAGTTACTATCCAATAGTCAAGATCAAGAAGCAATCCTACCAAAATAGAAAGATAAGAGAACACTAAAAATAGGAGTTAAATACACTACCAAACAATCTAAACTAGAAAACATGAAAATACTAAGTTATTTAAACATCAACACCAATCGCAAAACAAGAGAAAATATTAAATGAAATTCAAAAAAAGAAAGTCAGGTTACGCCCCGAAAAGCACTAAGTTTAGCGTCTTCAACCAGACCAGACAGATATGATTATGGTAGATAAAATGGTTCAGATGATCTCATTTCATTAATCACATGTTTTTCAAATTTTTCACAATATTTTCCATCAATATGTCACTTTTGAATTGCCTAAGATGTAAACTGGTGATGATTGAAAAAAGATCTTAGCTCCAAGTCCTGCTCCGTAACATGTTTCTCACCATGCAAATTTTTAGTAAGATTAATATAGGAACAAGAATCATCATAAGAAGTATAATTTAAGGGTTCAAAAACATCAAATTCTTTCTTTTCCTTGCCAACCTTTAAAGTTAATTTCCCTTCTAACAAATCTATGTTAGCCCCTCATATAACTAAAAGCCTCTACCAAGGATAATAGGCATAGCAATATCTTTCATCATATCAAGAATAAGAAAATAGGTTGGAAAATAATATTTATCAACTTTTACAAATAGATCTTTTATAATACAAATCGGATATCGCACTAAAAAATTTGCAAATTATAGAATCACCTTTGTAGGTGCAAGATTGCTGAATTTCAACTTCCTTAAAAATAATAAAGGTATTAAATTAACACTGGATCCAAGATAACACAAATATTTATCAACAAAAACATTCTCAAAACAACAACGCACAATAAAATTCCCTAGATCTTTTATCTTGATTGGAAGATGATTTTGAAGCGCCACAGTACACTTCTTAGTAAGCAACAACCTTGCAAAGTCCTCCAATTTCTTCTTATTAGAGACTATTTCCTTCAAGAACTTTGCATACTTAGGCATATCTGTAAGAACTTTATAAACAATCCATATTTACTTGAAGCTTTTGAAGCATCTCTAAAAACTTTTGATAATGACTTTCATTTGCCTTTTTTTCAACCTCTGAGAGAAGGAAATAGGAGGCGCATAAATTTTGACTTTGAGCACAGACCTATCTTCTACCTGAACTATGCATTTTGTCCCCAATTTCTTCACTTTTATCATCTATCTCATATCTTTTCTTAGGTACTCCTTTGCTTTAATAACGGGATCATCCAACACTTTTCCTAAGTGAAGGGGCTACTGCCATATTTGTCTCTTTGGGATTTACCTCCGCATTGCTAGGCAGTCTTCCCATTTCTTTCGCAGGTACCACCTTTGCTAATTGACCAATCTATCTTTCAAGATTCTATATGGATGCTTATTGAGACTGGGCAAGGTGGTCTATTTGATCCATCCTTTTATCCATTTTTTACATGTACTATAGCATCATCTCTTCAAAGTTAGGTTTTTTCTCTTAAACAGGCTGGGAATGACGAGTGCAGGGTATATATATAACAATTAACTCATCCACAGTCAAGTTTTATAATTGTAAAATCCTAAATACTCCACACGCGATTTTTTTGCAAGTATACGAGTTGGGATTGAGTATAGGGTATTAAGGGTCAAATCCATAAGGAAGATTATCAATTACCGGTGGTTTTTGAACTCTTTTATTATTTAGACTATCACCAATGTAAGAAATTAATCTATACTATACACATGAGATAAAAGTAATACAAATAACAGTAGAAGGCTCCTAGAGATATGGAATTCCTAACTACTTTTGCATGTGAAATTACTGGTTAATTGAATGTTATTATCTTGACTAGTTATGGTGTAATTTCCTCATATATATAAAATCTACTGTCGTAGTGGATCAACTATACTTGTAACTAATCCATATTTACTCTGATAGCTATGAAATTAACTACAAACTCATTGCATCTATGAAATTACATGAAATAAGTCATTAAAGTCACAACGGTGCACCTCTACTCGCATGAGTGTACTCCCTAGATTCAACACTTAAACTAACGTTAAATTCTAATATCCATTGCAAACTTAACAACTTAAAATTATCACAATTAATGGCTAATTAATCATGATTAGATAAGTCAAAGTGACAAATAACTTGCTCAAAATAACATCATCAAATAGCCAAGTAAATATCACTAACAAGATATAGAAAGTTCATCCATAACTCTAGGCATAAACTTTAACAAAATATGAAGAAACACAAATCCAAACTTGTCTAATAACTAAACATGAAATCAAATACAAGAGAGAAAGTAGTAAAAGAGATATCACACTTATCACATGAGATCAAACTCTCCATCTTACTCTTTAATCTTCATCCAAGTTTAACTACAAGTACAAGAAGAATAAACTACACTAACTATACTAATCTACCCTAACTAATGAACTAAGGAAATTCTAGTGAAGGCTATATTTTTGTGAAGTTTCTCTAGCCTTCCAAAGTTCTCTCAAATGTTCTCCAAAGGCCTCTATTTATAGAGAATTTAAGGTCCAAATGAGTTGTTTCTTGTAAGCAAAGTTGGCTCTTGAAACTCCCAAAAGTTGTTTCTACAAGATTCTATGCTTGTTTGCTCATTTCCAACCGAAATTCTTGCAAAAAAAAATTGGTCAAAAAGCTTGCGTGAATAAAGAACAAGTTAATAGCAAGTTGCAACCACAATTGAAGAATACATGACCTCAAAAACACGAATCGAGATTGTGTGTTGATCCCACGTTTTGCTTTATTGTAGGTTTGCTCATTTCTGGCCAATCTTTATCCTTCCTCTGTTTTTGTACCAATTTCCACTAATATTTTTTTGATAATGAAAGTTGAACTAACTCTTGTACAAAACATGAAAGTTGTATATCTTTGCGTTAACTTTCCAATGCCTTAAGAATCATCCAATATGGAGCTATGCGAACTACTAAATGACCAAAATATCTTTAACTGGTCAATCCCCTATTTTAATTTTTGACAACAGAATTGCACTTCTATATTTCAATATTTTGACAATGAAAATGACTAAATGAATTTTGAGGTCTTACAAAAAATGTAGATATATCTCTTAATTTTAAAATGGTTCAAGACTCACCTCAATCCAATACGTGTATCTCAAGATATAGTTGAAATACAAATAGGTGTCAAAGCTGAAAACTCTCTTTCTTTATTCTTGATTACATTTTCTTTTTTGCACTTTATATTCTCTTTAAATTATTTCATGTGAGGACCCGAAATTCTCTTTTACTATCTTATCTATTTATTTATTTATTCATTTGCTCCAATTAATTTATTTCATTCATTTTAATTGCATCTGTATTGTACATTGCCTCAGTTTATTTTTTTTTTACATGTTTGCTCTTAAACTTAATTTTTCTGTCACCCAATTACTGAAATATTAAGAAATCACGCTTCTCGAGGTAATATTTGGTCTAAGAGTGTAATGGTCTTGGATAGTTAAGGATGATCAAT